>NC_040018.1:27300801-27350801 GCF_000972845.2 Larimichthys crocea | reverse complement strand
CATCATGACCAGGAAGTGATTTTCAAAGTAAGATGACATAAAACAACTCTGTAATCTGATTGGTCTAGTGCTGCGAAGAGAGGCGGAGCGTCTGAATCAGACCAAAGAGGACGAGCTCAGTTCAGCCAATCAGACACGTCTAGTGCATGAAGTGGCCTCCATGTTGGAAACCATCAGAGCCATCAACCTGACGGCCACCAGTGTTGCAGCCAGTCAGGAGCTGAGGTGTGTTTGTGTGCTTTATGAATAATTAATTAATTTGTCTGAACACTCGTTAACTGTTGTTAACTCTCTGCAGTCTGGCAGAGTCTCTCGTCGACTTCCTGCAGAACCACTTCCTGTCCAGCAGGGCGGCAGCTGACAACAAGCTCCGCCCCCTGTCTGCCTCTCTCAGCGTTCACATGGAAACGCTGCAATGTGCATACACACACCTGAATGACGCCGCACGCCAAAACACACAAACACACACTCTGCTGGACACCATACACACTCTTCTGCACCGCTACCAGGTAAACACACACGCACACCTCAGCCGGGTATAAACAGACACCTGGTCAGGTAAACACACCTTTATTGTATCTGTCGTGCCCTGCAGATGGTCCGTCATAACCTGAGCACTGAGTGTTTGTTTGAGGGCGGCGTCATGGAGGACAGTCAGGTGCTGCTGGACGATGCAGTCAGCCTGACAGAGGACTTAACGAACACTACAACAGTGAGACATCCTTCAAACCAATCAACAACCAATCAACAACCACTAATCATTAACATCTACTAACATCATCGCACCTGTGTGCAGCAGGTGGAGGTGTTCAGCGGGCAGTTGGACCAGTGGCGCCCCCTTCTGAGGAAACAGGTGGATGCTTTGGTCATTGGACTGAAGACGACGGACGCTCTGGAGAACGTTTACCGTGCAGAAAACCATGCCCACCTGCTACAGAGCCACGCCCACTCCCTGTACAGGTGTGTGTGTGTGTGTGTGTATGTGTGTGTGTGAGAGTCTGTCTGTGTGTGTTAACTGTCTTCTTCTCTCTCAGCACCCTGTCATCGGTGTGTAACACGTCTCAGAACAGCAGCCGATTGGTTCAGCTTGACAGTGACATCACAGAACGAGTTGACTCCGCCCAGCAGGCCGCATCAATCGCCCATGCCGCCGCCACACTGTCTCTCAACATGGTGAGTCCTCACCTGTCATCTTTCATTTTCCCACCTGTCATTTTCTTCACCTGTCGTTTTCTTCACCTGTGTCCTGTTTGTGTGTTTCAGACTCTCCAATCAGAGCAGTCGCTCTCAGTGGAGGGCAGAGCCAAACTGAACATCAGCTCTGCGGTTTTAGAAGAAAGTCGACAAATCAATGAGACAGCTGAAGGTCTGTCTGTCTGCCTGTCTGTCTGCCTGCCTGTCTGTCTGTCTGCCTGTCTGCCTGCCTGCCTGTCTAACCATCTGTCTGTCTCTCAGACTTACAGCTAGACATCTCCATGGTAACCAGTCGACTGGGATTGGTCAGGGAGAGTGTCCATAACTTTAGCCTTCTCCTCCATCAGCCAATCAAGGAGCTTCAAAATCTGTCCAGCGGTGAGTGACGAATGAATGAATGAACCGAAGGACGGACAGACGGACGGACGATTGAATGAATAAATAAATGAACTTTCTTTGCTGTTTTCAGGTTGGTCCACGTCGCTGCAGCAGACTCAGTCTCAGGCTGCAGTGACACACTCCGGCCTGCGGGAGGCACTGCAGCGACTGCACAGCCTCAGACAGCAGCTGCAGGATTCTTCTTCTGTTGTGGAAAACACCAACAGCACAGCGAGGGAGACCAACCAGCTGGTGACGGTGACACGCTCTGCAGGTACGTCAACACTTTCATCAGGACAAACCGCCCAAAGATTTACAGGCTGCTAACACTTCCTGTTTCCTGTGTGCTCAGCCAATGAGGCGCAGCGTAAGCTGGAGGAGGTGGAGCATCGCACAGACCGTCTCATGGACCGAATAAAGCCACTGAGCATGCTGGGAGAAACACTGAGCAGGAATCTGTCTGACATCAGAGAGCTGATCGATCAGGCCAGAAGACAGGCAGCCTCGGTACATAAACACACACACACACACACACACACACACACACATTTATATAGAGCCTCCAGAGGGCGCTCTGTTCTGGTGGTGTGCTAGTGCTTCATGAGCTCTTTAAGATATGATGGTGTCTGACCATGAAGATCTCTGATCTTGGTTCCTGTCAGAACACGTGCAGCAGCATTCTGAATTAACTGCAAAGTCCTCAGAGACTTATTGGAGCAGCCTGATAACAAAGAGTTACAATAGTCCAGCCTTGAAGTAACAAATGCGTGGACTAGTTTTTCTGCATCCGCTTGAGACGCAATGTGTCTGAGTTTGGCGATGTTACGTAAGTGGAAGAATGCAGTCCTCGAAATTTGTTTTATGTGACGTTAAAGGACAAATCCTGATCAAAAACAACTCCAAGATTCTTTACAGTGGAGCTGGAGGCCAGGGTGATCCCATCTAAAGTAATGAAGTCTCTAGAAAGAGAGTTTCTGAGGTGTTTGGGTCCAATTACAAGAACTTCAGTTTGTCTGAATTTAACATCAGAAAATTGTAGGTCATCCAACTTTTTATATCCTTAAGCACACGTTTAGACAGGGACAGGGACACCAGGCGGGGGTCAGTGGGGGTCGTTTGTTTCTGCATCCAGGAGAGAAGTTGAGCCAGATTCAACTTTTGGGAAAAACTGAGCCCCACGACACATCCCGCAAGCCAATCAGACACTCAGATTGGTCAAACCTCTGAAGCAGACTTTCCAGATGGATTCACAGACTAAACTCTGATAATCTAAACCTGTGTGTGTGTTCTGACTTTGTTTATTTCATGTACCAGCTTCTAAATCTGAGTCTGACTTGCAATTTACGCCGCAAAATATAATAACACAAGGAAGTTTAATTTGATTTGTGTAACAATGAAAATTGATAGATAATGTTCCCTAAAGGAAGCATATATAAACTGAATAGAAGTGGTCCAAGTACAGAACCTTGTGGGACTCCATGACAAACTTTGGTCTGCATGGAGGATTCATCATTGACGTGAACAAACTGAGATCGATCTAAAAAGTACGATTTAAACCAGCTTAGGGCGGTTCCTTTGATGCCAATTTGATGTTCCAGTCTCTGTAAAAGAATTTGATGGTCAATGGTGTCAAATGCAGCACTAAGATCTAACAGGACAAGTACAGAGATGAGTCCTTTGTCTGATGCCATTAGGAGGTCATTTGTAACTTTGACTAATGCGGTCTCTGTGCTATGATGCACTCTAAATCCTGACTGAAAATCCTCAAATAGACTATTGTTATGGAGAAAGTCACACAGCTGATTAGCTACAGCTTTCTCAAGTATCTTAGACAGAAAGGGAAGGTTTGATATCGGTCTGTAGTTGGCTAAGACCTCTGGGTCTAGAGTGGGCTTTTTAAGAAGAGGTTTAATTACAGCTACCTTAAAGGACTGTGGTACATATCCTGATAATAAAGACAGATTAATCATATCCAATAACGAATTACTAACTAGAGGTAAAACATCCTTGAGCAGCCTGGTTGGGATGGGGTGTAAATATATAGTGTGGTTACTGTGATGATGATGATGATGATGATGATGATGATGGTGTCATCAGATTAAGGTGGCGGTGCAGGCGGACAGAGACTGCGTTCGTTCCTACAGACCTCAGATTCAGTCAAGTAACTTCAACACTCTGAGTCTGACCCTGAAGACGTCAAGTCCAGAGAACCTGCTCTTCTACCTGGGCAGCAACACCACGGTAACACTACACAACAACTACACAATTACACAACAAACACTATACAGGACTGGAGTCCGATCCTGGTCCCAGGACTCTAAACCTCATTTAATGTATTCAGGTGGACTTCCTGGCAGTACAGATGCATGATGGGAAGGTGTCTCTGGTGTGGAACGTGGGCTCAGGCAGTACCAAACTGGAGTTTCCTGGACTGGACATCAACAACAACAGATGGACAAAAATCAACGTGACACGGTAAATACACGCCTCATCACATCAACATGTCACATGATCAGAACAGATCACACGATGTAATGTCTTCATGATGTCATGGCTGATAGACCACTCCCCTTGTTTATGAATGTGTGATGATGTCATGGCGTCTGCAGGTTTGGGGCCCACGGCTCTCTGTCGGTCCATCAGCTCGAGTTGGAGTCGGCTCCGTTGCCCGCGGTAACAGCGACATCACCAGGACCATCCCGAGTTTTAGACATTGACAGAAACTCTGTGATCCACATCGGAGGACTGGGAGCTCACACTCAGGTAACACAGACACACATCAGGTGTACAGGCGTGTGTGGAGGTATACAAGTGAACAGGTGATAACTGTGTGTGTGTGTGATGTCAGAGCCCCACAGTGCTGCGGTCCGCCACCTTCCAGGGCTGTCTGGGCGAAGCATCACTAAACGAGAGAAGCATCGGCCTGTGGAACTACATTAGCAGAGAGGGCGAATGTGGAGGCTGCTTCAGCAGGTAAATACACAGAGGTGACTGACAAAACACCTGGATGACCACAAAACACCTGGACAACTACAGGTGTATATCTACACCTGTGAGGAAACTTGCTGACCTGACTGTTTTTGTTGTTCAGCAGTGAAATTTACAGATTCACAAATCAAGGAATCAACAGTGTTTTTGACCACCTGTCTGTCTCCACCTGTCTGTCTCCACCTGTCTGTCTCTTAGTCCCCAGGCAGAGGAGACTTCCTTCCACTTTGATGGATCTGGATTCTCATTGGTTCAGAAGTCGTTGCGAGCGACCTCCACCTCCATCGTTATGCTTTTTAAGACTCTGTCACCAGGCGGGTTACTGCTGTACCTGGCCTCGAACAACACTGTATGACACACACGCACACACATGCACACGCATGCACACACACATGCACACGCATGCACACACACACACACACACACACGCACACACACGCATGCACACACACATGCACACACACACACTCACACACACACGCACACGCATGCACACGCACACACACACACGCACACACACGTGCACACACACGCATGCACACACACATGCACTCACACATGCACTCACACACGCACACACACACACACACGCATGACCTTACTTCCTGTCTCTTTCAGAGAGACTTCCTGTCCATGGAGCTGGTGGAGGGGCGTGTCCGTCTGACCTTTGACCTTGGCTCAGGTGCTCTGATCATGACCTCAAACAGGAAGTACAACACTGGAGTGTGGTACAAGATCACACTGCAGAGGAGCAAACGTAAAGGTACGATGGCTGCTACTACTATTACTACAACTACTGCAACTACTGCAACTACTGCAACTACCATTGTAGTTCTTTTACTGCAGTTCTTGTGTACTCTAATGTAGTTTTACTGTAGTTTGACTGTCAGGTGTTAGGAGGCGTGACTGTTCCTGTTACTGTGTGTCCAGGTTACCTGTCCATCATGGCAGCCGACCAATCATCAGACAAAGAGGTGTTGGAGGCAGAGTCTCCTGGAACAGCCTCCGACCTGAACCGGTCTGACCTCGACCCGATCTACATCGGAGGTCTTCCTGCATCAAGACCAATAAGGTGCGTTTGTGATTTCACAGGTGATGTCCACACCTGTCTGAATGTCTGTCTGACTGTCTTTACTTGTCTGGTTGCTAGGCGACAAGTGGTTTCCAGGTCGTATGTGGGCTGCATAAAGAATGTGGAAATCGCTCGGTCCAACTTTGACCTGCTGAGAGACGCGTTTGGAGTCAGAAAGGGTTGTGTACTCGAGGTAATACACACACACACACACAGCATGTACACACATATACACACACAGCATGTACACACATACATACACACAGCATGTACACACAGAAGGGTATGAAGGCGCTGTCATGTGTATGAAGGTGCTGTCGTGTGTATGAAGGCGCTGTCATGTGTATGAAGGCGCTGTCGGGTGTATGAAGGCGCTGTCATGTGTATGAAGGCGCTGTCATGTGTATGAAGGCGCTGTCATGTGTATGAAGGCGCTGACAGGTGTATGAAGGCGCTGACAGGTGTATGAAGGCGCTGACAGGTGTATGAAGATCTTGTCAGGTGTGAATACCTTCTCTGCCTCTCTGAAAATGATGTTCATGTTGTCACCTGTCTCAGGCGGTGCGGAGTGTGTCCGTGTTGGCCGGCGGGTTTGTTCAGATTGCTCCTCGACCACTCGCTCAGGAGGCAGAGCTTCTCTTCTCCTTCTCCACCAAGAACCAATCAGGAGTCCTGTTCGCTGCCTTCAGTGACGACCGAACACATAGACAGGTGAGGCAGAGAGTAATGTGACACACCTGTTCACCAGGTACTATTGTTACCATTATGTAACCATGGTTATTATCTGTGTGTGTGCATGCAGCACTTCCTGTCTGTCCACCTGGTCTCAGGTGCTTTGGAGGCGGAGCTTGGAGAGGTGGGTGGGGCTAGCCGGATGGTTAAGGTGGTGAAACCTGATGGAGGATCCTTCAGTGATGGAACAAAACACTCTGTGATTATCACCATCAACAGGAAGTAAGTGTTGCCATGGTAATAGAAACCTGTCTCACCTGTTTCACCTCACATATTGACATTATTGTCTGTCTCTCAGGTCTCTGTCCGTGCAGGTGGATGAGGAACACTTGAAGTCCGTCTCTCTGTTGCCGGGCGGATTTTCGCGTTTGTCTCAAGCCTCTTTCTTCATTGGTGGGCTGCCATCAGGGGAGGAGTCTCGTCTGCCAATTAGATTACGGGATGTGTCCAGGTGGTTCAGAGGCTGCATCCAGAACCTGGTGGTGGGAGGAGCGTAAGTGACACACATACACATACACACACACACACACTGTTTTTTCTCTCTCTCTTATTGGTTGATTGTTTTGATTGGCGGCTCCATTCAGGCTCGTTGACCTATCAGGAGCTGTGAGATATGAGGGGGTGGAGCTCGACAGCTGTCTATTGGAAGAGAGAGTCGGGGGGGCGGTTCTTCCTGATGATCCAGATGTAGAACCAACTCATGACCCCACCCACTTGCCTGTAGCCCCGCCCACACACCTGAGCGCCATAACACCTGGAGCACTAATGGTAATCAATACTTCTATGACGGAATATTGATCCATGATTTAGTACGATCGATCAGGTACCACCGTGAGTGTTAGCACTGATTACTGGTGATCGATCACTGGTCACTGATTACTGGTGATCGATCACTGGTCACTGATTACTGGTGATCGATCACTGGTCACACTGGTCACTGATTACTGGTGATTGATCACTGGTCACTGATTATTGGTCATTGATTGTTGTTGATCGATTACTGGTCACTGATTATTGGTGATTGATTATTAGTCTCTGATTACTGGTGATTGATTATTGTTCACTGATTATTTGTGATTGATTTGTGATGCAGTGTGTCCTGGAGGCAGAGCCGACCTTCCTGCCATCAGCGGCTCAGTTTGGTTTGTCCAAACACAGTCACATGACCTTCATCATCAATCCCAACACTGTGAGAAGAAGGTGAGTCTCCATGACGACAGTGCTGTGGTCATGTGTGGGCTGGGCTGTGATCAGGTGTTTAATGATCGTCTCCTCGTCCTCAGCGTGTCAGTGACGTTGTCGGTTCGAAGCCGAGCTCTCGATGGGTTGATCATCCTCCTCTCCGACTCCAAACAGACGGACTTCATCGTCCTCAGACTGACAGGAGGCAGACTGATGATGTCAGCTGACCTGGGGAAAGGCCCCGCCTCCGTGACCTCGTCTGTCGCCATTAACGACGGAACGTGGCACAGCGTGAGTTAACCAACACACACACACACACACACACACACACACACACACACACAGGAGAAGAGGTGATGTCACCTTGGTCAGGACTAACTTGGAGTCTCTTTGAACTCTCAGGTGAGCGCTGAGGTCAGCCGGCGGTCTCTGTCTGTGTCTGTCAACGGTTCGAGTCCGGACTCTGTTACAATCAAAGGAAACCAGCTGGACGTTGACAACACACTTTACCTGGGAGGACTGCCGCATGCACATGCCACCAGGAGGATTAATGTACGTATGACATCGTTCTTCATCAGATGACTGTGACCTGGTAAAGGTCATGTGACTTAGTGATGGTCATGTGACTTCCTTTGTTTCTCTCAGGTGAGCAGCAGTTTTGCAGGTTGTGTTCACTCCGTCAGTCTGAACGGAGCCGTGTTGGATCTGTCCAAGCCGACCTCACGGCATGATGTCACTTCCTGTTTCACCAATGATCAGACAGGAAGTTACTTTAATGGAAGTGGATACGCCACCATGAGTGAGTCAACACAAAGAAGACAACACGACATAGGCGCGTTGAGCGGGAGCATGACGTCTAACCAGCGTATTAAATTGTGTGTGTGTGTGTGTGTGTGTGTGTTCAGTGCGTGATGGTTATAAGGTCGGCTCGGACGTGTCTGTGTCTCTGGAGTTTCGAACGAGCCAATCAGAAGGAGTGTTTCTGGGAATCAGCAGTGCAAAGGTTGACGCCATTGGACTGGAGATGATCGGTGGACAGGTAAGCAAAGAGTTGTGTGTGTGTGTGTGTGTGTGTGTGTGTGTGTGTGTGTGTGCAGTGATCATCTCCTGTATGTGTCCTCAGGTGGTGTTTAATGTGAATAATGGGGCTGGTCGAGTGTCGGTGCGTTCGATTGGTCCGGTGTTGTGTGATGGACGGTGGCACCGCCTGCTGGCCAGAAAAACCAAACACACCCTGATTCTGAGTGTAGATGGACGGAGTTACACCACACCTAACCCTTACCCACAATCCACCTCTGCTGAGACCAACAACCCAGTTTACCTGGGAGGATATCCAGGTGAGTCACAGCTCTGTAGTCTGCTACAGACATCACATAAGAACCATGTGGCACTGATACTGACCTGTCTGTCTCTCCACCTGTCCATCTCTCTACCTGTCTGTCTCTCTACCTGTCTGTTATAGTTGGGGTAAAGCAGAACTGCCTGTCAATCAGCTTCAGGTTCAGAGGTTGTCTAAGGAACCTGCAGCTCATTAAGTCTCACCTGAGCGACACTCTGAACCTGAGCTCGGCCCACTTCCTGCTGGGCGTCACTCCTAACTCGTGTCCTGTTGCCTAGCAAAGCTAAGTTCGGCTCTGATTGGTCCACAGACAGTTTACATGACATCACTGTGACTTAATTTGTAACTGTGAATCATTAAAGATCATCTGAAAACTCCTAAAACTTGCTACCATCCCTTCGTGCAGCATTACCTCATATTAAACTTGCCCTGGGGTCAGATCTCTCTTCACAGAAGCACAGAAACTTTGTTTAATTGATTCATTCATCATTTTATTTCAGTTTCGAAGGTAAAGACAATGAAACATGACACTGGGGAGAGTGGTCAGTCTGTTACATGAGTGTGTAACATGACACGGGGAGTGGTCAGTCTGTAACATGACACCAGAGGGAGTGGTCAGTCTGTAACATGAGTGTGTAAAATGACACACTGGGAGTGGTCAGTCTGTAACATGACACAGGGGGAGTGGTCAGTCTGTAACATGACACTGAGGGGAGTGGTCAGTCTGTAACATGACACAGGGGGAGTGGTCAGTCTGTAACATGACACTGAGGGGAGTGGTCACACAGAAATCAATCAATCAATAAATAAATAGACATAAAAAACTAAGACAGATGAGTAAAATAATTCATAAACATGGTTTCCATGTTGAAATGAGAGAATGGCACATTACTATTGCATTATGGGTAAATACAGAGCTGAATTTTAGCTGCTATATAGTAAGTGGTTACAGTGCTAGTAATCATGCTGTATTACATGTCAGACAGGAAACGGTTTGCAGCAGACTGTCAGAATAAAAGACCCAGTTTTGACCAGGCAAGAGTCAGGTGATCTCACCTGGTGAGGTCCGATGTGATGCAAACTGTTTGCTGGATGTTTCATAAAGCTGCTGTCTCTGAGGAGCAAATACACCTGAGTCAACCAACCAATGAGACCTGCATTAACCTGTTGGGGTGTCAGGTGTGTGGGGGGGTGGGGCTTCAGCAGAAGGTCAAGTCTTCGTGTTAATTTGTGGTGACAGTTGATCTGATGTTGACTGGCTCCAGCTGTCAGGTTGCTATGAGAATGTGTTCATGGCGCCACAGCAGTGCTACCTGTCTGTCCCTTACCTGTCTGTTTAACCTGTTTGTGTTTTGTAAATATTTGAACTAAATCTAATTATCTATATAACTAATGTTCATTTTTCTGAAGATACCTAAGCTACTAGCCCCGTCCCCAGTCAGACAGGTGCCGCTGTGTGTACAGGTGCACATGCATGTGTGTGTGTGTGTGTGTGTGTGTGTGTGTGTGTGTGTAAAGCCTCAGTTCTATTAATGTCCTCTGGGTGTCGCTGCAAACAGTTTCTTAGTTGGCTCTGTAGTCTGAACTACAACTCCCATGATGCAGCAGAAGCTTCTGTAGTCAGTCCTAAAAGAGAGACAGAATATGTCTTTATCATGTGATCTCGCTTTATAAAGATGTTATCATAATGTTTCATAAATATAACAGCGCCACAGGGATTCTGTTCATCTGATTATTCAGCTCACAGATGACACACACAGGAAGTGAGAGCCAAGCTCCAACTGACACTCACCTGTGATGTCAGATCGATCAGAGCTTGATTTTTCAGAGTAAAATGCAAACTGACCACCAGATGGAGCAGCTCTACACGTTCCCATCAGTCACCCATTAACTCAGAGAGAGGCTAGGCTAAGTTAGCCAGAAGAACTTCCTGCACATGCTAATTAGCAAGTTAACAAGCTTCAAAGCATGGACCACAACGTTAGCATAGCATATTAGCATGTCACCGCTGTCCTCTCAGCAGTTTGTGATTTTGAAGATGAACTCAAGATCTGGCTAACAGGTGGACAACGGACAGATAAAAACAACAGGTGGATGACAGCCAGATAAAGGCGGACAACAGGTAGATGACAGGTGGACAACAGGTGTACGACAGTTGGATGACAGACTTATAAAGCTGGACGACAGGTGTACCACAGGTGGATGACAGACAGTAAAAGGTGGACAACAGGTGGCCAACAGGGGGCGGGGCCACACTCCCTCATCGGGGCTGTAAAATTATGTCACATTTGAGAGGACAGTGAGTAATGTTAGCATTGCATGATGTGTATGCAGCCATATTGAGTCAAGAAACTGATGAGTGTCATCAATGATCAGCTGATTGTTCAAGAAAGTGTTTCCTGAAGACGTCTCCAGTTTATCTTCACCAACCAATCACCACGTACTCGTCCTGTTCCGTCCAATCAGAACATTTCCTTCTGTCTCCTAACCAATCAAAGCTTCTCTCTTCTGGCTGAACTTCCTGTTACTGAACACGTGTGTAAAACATGCAAACAATGTTTTGTATGCTGCCATGCAGCAGCCAGCCAATCAGCATCCAGCTTGAGACCTGTCGGACAGTCTGTTACCTGTGATGTCACTAATCAATCACATGATCAGGAGAGACCTCTGTTTCTTTATGGACGACAACTCGTGTGACGGACAGCTCAGGATGCTGCCGCCGTGCCTCGCTGAGTACCGCTGCCAGAGCCTTCAAGAAAGACATGTGGGTCAGAACCTGGTCCAGGTACTGGTCCTGGTTTAGGTCAAATAATCCAGGTCTGACCAGGGGCTAGTACCTCTAATCAGGATTTAGTAACTTTTTGTTATATAATTTAATAAAATCATTATTTAATTTGATGTTTGCATGTACATGTAAGCAACATTAATTTAATGTAAACCATGGTCTGTATGAATACACCATTCTGATTGGCTGTCCAATCCTGATAATGGACAAACTGTTTTTAATGAATGAAAAGTATTTACCTGGTCATGGTCGATCTCTGTGTCTCCAGAAATCACGATTCTCTTTTCGATTCTGGTTTCTGAGATTCCCCCTTTCACTGTCTGAAGAGAATTTAATTTATTATTAATTTAATTGATCTTTACTGGATCTTCCTCAGTTCTGGTTCAGGTATTTAACTTCCTGATGGACAGTGTGTATTACCGTGGTGACCAGTGTTACCTTGGTGATGTGTGTGGTGGTGGTGGTGGTGGAGGTCTCTGCAGTGAAGGTCTGGGAGCTCAACAGGAAACCTGCAGGAGGATCAGAGTCTACTCGGCTCTGAAACACAAAAACACTCACATGATTGATTCAGTATTGATGAAATTGATGAAAGATTATTGATTGTTCTGGTGTCATTTTATAAATACAGACTGAGCTCAGCACATTAAGACTCAGTTTAGAGGAATTCTTCATCCTCACCCCTGGAGCTTCATATGTGAGAGTCTTCCTCATCACTGGGACCTCCTGATAGGAACACAGAACATTAACAGGTTTAGAAACTGAAAGCTGATTTGAATCCAGTCTGTCTGTTCTCAAAGGGATAGTTTGGTTTTTTGAAGTGTGGTTCTATGAGGTTCGAGTGTATGCCAGCATATTCTCACTGCTTCACTTCGCCGTCATACAGTTTGAACTTCATCGTCACAGCCATCAAATTTAACGTATCCCAACACCTAAATCCAGTGGTGCCATTCAGCAGATATTACTCTGTGGATCTGAAAATGTTTTACTGCTGACTCGTTTCAAAGAGACCGCCGTGCACTGACCGTGGATCAGAGCCTCATAGAACCAAATTTTACCGAAAAAGAATTAACCCTTTAAAGATTTAATATTCTAAAGTCTTGGTTTGTTACATTGCCTTCATATCATAAGCAGAAGGGGCAGGAGTCAGTGGGCAGGAGTCAGTGGGTAGGAGTCAGTGGGCAGGAGTCACTGGGCAAGAGTCACTGGGCAGGGCTGACTGGGCAAGAGTGACTGGGCAGGAGTCAGTTGGGTAGGAGTCAGTGGGCAGGAGTCAGTGGGGTAAAAGTCAGTTGGGAAGGAGTCAGTTGGGTAGGAGTCAGTGGGTAGGAGTCAGTGGGCAGGAGTCAGTTGGGTAGGAGAGACTGGGGAAGAGTCAGTGGGCAGGAGCGACTGTGCAAAAGTGACTGGGCAGGAGTCAGTTGGGCAGGAGTCAGTGGAAGGGAGTCAGTGGGGTAAAAGTCAGTTGGGTAGGAGTCAGTGGGCAGGAGTCAGTTAGGTAGGAGTCACTGGGCAAGAATGACTGGGCAGGAGTCAGTGGGGTAAAATTCAGTTGGGTAGGAGTCAGTGGGGTAAAAGTCAGTGGGTAGGAGTCAGTGGGGTAAAAGTCTGTTGGGTAAGAGTCAGCTTTCTTTGAAGCAGGGACCACTGGGGTAGGTTTCTTTGGGGCAGGGACCACTGGGGCAGGTTTCTTTGGGGCGGGGACCACTGGGGTAGGTTTCTTTGGGGCAGGGACTACTGGGGCAGGTTTCTTTGGGGCAGGGACCACTGGGGCAGGTTTCTTTGTAGCAGGGACCACTGGGGCAGGTTTCTTTGTAGCAGGGACCACTGGGGTAGGTTTCTTTGTAGCAGGGACCACTGGGGTAGGTTTAACTCAGTGTCTGTCTCACGTGTTACCTCCTGCAGAGGTTCATCACTGTGGATGGATGACTGCATCTGATTAGCCGAACTTGGGGAACACCTGGAGGTGGGGAGGGGTAAAGAAGGAGGGGAGTTTTCTCCAAACTGCCACCCTCCCTCGTCCTCCTCAGAGTCATCAGAGTCCTCGTCGTTGTGGTAACGCTGACAGTTGTTAGCCTCCTTGATAGTTAGCTCCTGCTGAATGTGGCTAACTACAAAGTGAGCATTAATGTTATCCTGACTAGCATCATTAGCACCTGGACTCTGAACCTGTCTAACTGCAGCATCCATGGCTTCCTCCACTGCGGCCTGTGCTAACACACTGATAGCATCTTCACTAGCATTGCTAGCATTGTCATCATTAGCCTGGCTGCTAGGTTCCGAATCACTGACATCATCATCACTGACCTCATGTTTATTGGATGGAATATGAGCCTGGTTAGCATCATTAGCATTGTTACTGTCATCGTCACTGGTCCATTCCTCTGTGACATCATCAGCATGTGTCATGCAGGCCCCTGGTGGAAGGGATGTGGTGTTACTAGGGAGCGTGCCCACGAGATTCCCTTTTGCTACCTGAGGCTGGTCTGCCACTGGTTGGTCCTGATCACATGGCTCTGTCATCATGAAGACCGTCTCCACCTTCTCTGATGTCTGAAAAAGGAAGTGGAGAGGAAAGGGACAAATTAGCCAGGTGTAGGTGAGAGAGGGCAGGCTACAGGTGCTAAGGTAAGAGGTGTCGACAGACATACAGACAGACAGACAGACAGACAGACAGACAGACAGCACCTTCAGCAGGTTGTGTTCTCTGAAGGTTTTTTGTTCTCTGGCCGATTTCAGCAGAGCCGACAGTTCAGGAGACATTTCATCAAAGGAAGGTTTAGGCTGCACACACACACACACGCACGCACACACACACACACACACACACAGGGAAAGAGGAAACTTAATGTAAAAATAAACGTTTTTGTTTTTAAACCCGCGAGTTGCAGCCATGCGGAGGGCGTGGCCAAGTGGACGTGGTCAGTATGGGCGTGGTCAGTGTGAGTGGTCTGATAGGGTATGAAACATATGTTAATAATTAGTCTTTAATTACATACATGTTTGTTAGCTGTCAGTACTGAGACTGACTGTGACCAGACAGGTAGTGATGTCAGGTAAGGTCAGATGAGGTCAGGTGAGGTTAGGTGATGGCAGGTGAGGTCAGGTGAAGTCATGTGAGGTCATTAACTTTGATGGTGGCTCCTGATCTGTGAACACGAAGGATGAGGCAGAGAAAGGAAGCAGAAACGTACAGGATGTGATGAAACACAGCAGCAACAAACTTCAAAATAAGAGCCCTGTCAAAACATCCTTTGAAGGTTTTGGACCCCCCAATCAGTTTTTGGACTCTGGTTCATTGTTTAGACTGTTCATCTGACCATGGTGGTCCAAGTCGTACCAGAACAACTTGTTTGTACAGGAAGTGGTCTCAGTTGGCTCATAGATTAATTCTGATGGACTCAACCAACCTCCATGTGACCTGACTACAAGAGCCAATCTGCCGGTTAAACAGGCTCCTAGTGCCAGGTGATAGAGATAGGGTGACATCCAGAGGGAGTTCAGACTTACTGCTCCTTCAGGATCTATTTGAGGTGGTTCAGGTATCTGAACAGGACCTGAGGTTAGAACACGCTGGAGGGATCATATATGTGGCCTGGGTCCACGTCAGGATCATGTGCTCAGTAATTTTATTATATTTATTAGATTAGATTAGAAATACTTTATTAATCCCAAACTAGGAAATTGCATAGCAATATTATGATATTATGATATATGAGTATTATGATAATAAGTTGACCCTCTGCTAGTCCGGTTCTGTTTGAGTTTAGACCTCATGACTTCAGTCCAGGACTCCGTGGTTCTGGTTGTAAACACAAAGATATGAAGGTTTTACAAAACCTTCAAACAAGGAGTGAAGCATCAGAAAGCCAAAGAAACCAATCAAAACCAGGGAAGACAGACAGGAAGTGAAAAGCAGTGAAACATAAAGAAGCCCCCCCGACCCTCCCCACGCCCAACGACAGCCAATCAAAAAGAAGACAAAAGAACAAAAAGAAAGTCTGAGGTCGCTCTTTGTCTGCCATTTTGATCTGACGGGGAAGTGAAACAAAATGGCAACTGGGAGGAGGTAAAGGGAGAAGCTGAGTTCAAACTGAGCACTTCAGCTCCACAGAGTCATCTCATCTCCACCACTACTTCACCTGATCTCCACTAATGAGTCATCTCATCTCTACCACCGAGTCATCTCATCTCTACCACCGAGTCATTTAATCTCCACCACCGTCATCTCATCTCTACCACCGAGTCATCTCATCTCCACCAACGAGTCATCTCATTTCCACCAACGAGTCATCTCATCTCCACCACAGAGTCAACTCATCTCCACCAACGAGTCAACTCATCTCCACCAACGAGTCAACTCATCTCCACCAACGAGTCATCTCATCTCCACCACCACATCACCTGATCTCCACCAACGAGTCATCTCATCTCCACCAACAAGTCATCTCATCTCCACCACAGAGTCATCTCATCTCCACCACCACGTCTCTTGATCTCCACCAACAAGTCATCTCATCTCCACTACCAAGTCACCCGATCTCCACCAACAAGTCATCTGATCTCCACCACGATGTCATCTGATCTCCACCAACAAGTCATCTGATCTTCATCAACACATCACCTGATCTCCACCAACACAGCCTGGCTTTTAACTGTGGCAAAGATGGGAGACCAGATTGTGGAGTGGAATTATCTCAAGCATTTATTCACAACTCAAAAGTATTTAACAGAAGAAAAGGTATATAAATGTAAGCATGTGTGTGAATGTGTGTCAAACTAACAGAACAAAAGCAGTGGCTGCAGCGGCAAGGGCAAGAGAGAGCTCTGCAGTATGGACAGGCTTATATAGACACCACACCCGCCCAGGTGTCTCATCAAGAAGATGACCCTCCAACGACCTGGAACACAGGAACAGGAATGCCACAACTACACAAAATTGAATTAAGTGATCAACTCAGAACCACTATAGAGTACAAATGCATCACCTGATCTCCACCCACAAATCACCTGATCTCCACCCACACATCAACTAATCTCCACCCACAAATCACCTGATCTCCACCCACACATCAACTAATCTCCACCCACAAATCACCTGATCTACACC
The DNA here is from genome assembly GCF_000972845.2 of Larimichthys crocea. Lineage (NCBI taxonomy): Eukaryota > Metazoa > Chordata > Actinopteri > Sciaenidae > Larimichthys > Larimichthys crocea. The sequence goes on along the minus strand of NC_040018.1, from coordinate 27,334,024 downwards.
AACACGTCACCTGATCTCCATCAATGTGTCACCTGATCTCCAACTGCCTTACCACCCTCCTGCAGGGGGAGCTGAGGTGTTCGGTTTGAACTGGCTCTGACGAGCCGTATTTTGTGGTTCAGTGCTGCAGGGTTATAATTGCCACTGTCAGAGTTCTGGATTTGCTCCCCATGCTGGTTTCCATGCCGACCACCAAACGGCGTACCACTCTGGCCAGAGAGGGTGACGTCCTGCCCATCAGGCGATCTGGCGAGGCACTGGGACTTAACATGACCAAAGGCGATTTCAGAGGGAGGACTGGAGTCACAGGTGAGATCACTGAGGCTCCGCCTCCTTTGGTGTCATCCCCACAAATTACATCACTGATGATGTCACAGGCGTTGGTCGGCAGCTCCGTTGGTGAGGTTGGTGTCTTCACCTCACAAATGGTGATTAACTTTCCCCTTGGAATGACATCATCAGCGGTGGACAGCGGGATGACTCTGACCTGCCGGCCTGCCTCCATACTCCCTGTTGTCACAGTAATATTGGAGCTGTCGTCCCTGGTTGTCATGGTGACGACCCTACCGGAGGCGGTGTCATAGCTTTGCCCAACAGTGTAGCTCTTCTCTTTGATTGGCTGAGGGGGAGCTTGGTTTGTTATGACCTCGCCCATCTGGAGTGCACAGGTGCACAACATCAAACACACAAAGACTGAGTGATTAACCAATCATGTGACAGATGTGGTAAGCTCAGGTGAGTGTCTGTGGTGAGTTCACTGTCTGTAATAACATCAGGACAGATGAGTGTCTGTGGTGAGTTCACTGTCTGTAATAACATCAGGACAGATGAGTGTCTGTGGTGAGTTCACTGTCTGTAATAACATCAGGACAGATGAGTGTCTGTGGTGAGTTCAGGTGACTGTGGCTCTGCTGTGTTTGACAGGGTACGTTTCATTCATCCACCAGCAGGTGTCAGTGTGTTTCACCTCGTCTGGCTCCAGCGGTTCAATCATCGGAGAGTCGTCGACTCGTCGTAGAGGTGAGGAGGCGAGACGCTTCTCCCACTCTGTCATCCCTCCTCCTCCACCTGCTCCTCCTCCCTCTAGGAAGGAGCGTCTCAGAGCGCTGATGGAGGTCGGAGGTCTCTGCTCCTCTTCTGGACTCCCTAGAGTCTCCTGAAGAAACAAACAGTCAGTCTGGGTCAGGACAGAACGCCAACATCAAACACACTGACGACAGGTGACTCACCTGAGTCTGCAAGTCTTCATCCTGATCAGACTAAGAGACAGACAGACAGACAGACAGACAGACAGACAGACAGACAGACAGACAGACAGACAGACAGACAGACAGATAGACAGACAGACAGATAGACAGACAGGTTCATGTTAGTAGAGGAAGGAGCTAGGTGACACCTGCTGCTCTTTATGATACAGGTGGAGTTCAGGTTCATTAAGATCAGATCAACAGTACCTCAGTCGCTGTCAGGTCTCCGTCCACAGCTGTGTCAGTCAGCTCAGTCTGAAAGACAGATGAGACAGACAGACAGACAGGTTAAACAGACACACAGACAGACAGATGAGACAGACAGACAGACAGACAGACAGGTGAGACAGACAGGTGAAACGGACAGACAGGAGGTGAGACAGGTGTTTGTCACCTTGGTGTCAAGTTTCTGAGGAGTCGGAGGACTCTGCTGAGACAGTTCTGTCTCTCTGGTCTCTTCTTCCTCCTGCTGCACCTCCTCCTTCTCCTCCATCACCAACACCTCTTCAACTAGGAGACAAGGAGGCAAGGAGAGGAGGAAACACAGAGACACGGAGAGGAGGTGTCAGTTACTTTCGGCTCCACAGTCACCTGGTCTGATGTGTCTCCTCTGATTGGTCGTTTTCTATACCTTGCTCTGTCCTTGTCTCCTCCGCCCTCCTCTCAGGCGTTACCATGGTGATGAGGTCACTGACAGCGATGGCTTTCGATGCTCCGTACAGCCCCGTACCCATATCTACACACACACACACACACACACACACCAGCTGTGATGTCACAACCGTAACCATAGCAACCACTAGCCAGCTTCAGCAGTAGTAACCATAGCAACCACTGTGATGCTGTCAGCCAAGCTGTCTTCTTGTTCATCAGCAGCAAAGCATCACGGGTGCTCGTTGCCAAGGCAACGGCACATTCAGCCAGTCAGAGCTCAGGGGGCATGCAAGGCAGCCTGGGCCAATCAGCCAATCAGCATTGACCTGTTATTACATCATCACACGGCTCACTAACCAGGATACAAGCTAACAATGCTAACCATGCTAATGTTCACAGAGATGACTATGCTAACTGTGCTAACTGTGCTGACGTCAGACTTCCTTCCTGTCGCTCAGAGAAACAACAGAAGGGGCGGGGCTTAATCAGGATGTAGTGAGGCCACGCCCCACTGGGTGGGGGCGGGGCATATTTTAAGATGGATGATGGGTTGAAGCGTTTGACTGGACAGATGATGATGACTGATGATGTCACTGATGACGGGACAGAGGTCTGACATTACATCAACAGAAACAGAAGATCTGATTGGACAGAAATGAAGACAGCCAATTACAAATGTGTCTGAATGAAGCAGAGCCCCACTAGCCAATCAGGACACAGCATTTCCTGAGAAGCTGAATGAAGTGAAGCATTCAGAGCTGTGGCCAATCATAAAGCAGTACTGCTACAGTACTGCTAGAGTACACAGCAGTAATGGCCTCTACCTGTATGCGGACTACCATTGGCTTTGGGGGACGCTGTGATGGCCGGAGAGCCAATCAGAGGTGACGTGGTCCTTGAAGCTGAGGACCAATCAAAAACCCTGGTTACCAACCAGAACAAGACAGAACTGACCAATCACAGAGCGGGACTCCTGAACCGGAACTCTCCTCCTGCTACTGCTAAGGTTAGTAGTAAACTATAACCGCACCTACTGACACCAGAACCAGTACCGACCTATCACCTACATATAACCCACTATAACCCGCAACACCAACTGCTAGGCATAGTCTTACTGATACACCATCATGACTACTGGGACCAGATCTATTACTACCACTGGGCCCGTAAACAGGACCAGTACGAGTACGTCATGAAGAGTACCTCCATCCAGGCTGCGGCTCAGCATGTTCCGCTTGCTGACGCATCGTGGGAAATGTGGTGCAGGTCTGGAGATCTGAGCGCTGGCTCTGCGACTCTGAATTTGTGTCCGACCGCTGTAACGAAACTTAGAACCCAGAGACAGGACCTTCTTAGGGGTTTCTTCTGGAGACATCAGCCTGAGAGACAGACAGGCAGAGAGAGAGACAGGCAGGGTCACATCATATCATGTTGTCATATCATACATCACGTTGTGACATTGATCATATCACAGACAGACTAACCTGAAGAAGGAGTGATGTTCCACACAGACTTTCCAAAGTCTTTTAGCTGCTCTGTGGTTCAACAGCTTGAAGCCAATCGTCGACTCAAACTGGTCAAACTGGAGACAGACAGACAAAATGATTATGTTTAGAGGAACAAGACACAAGTAACACTATCTGTGGTTACTTCACATCCACCAGTCAGACCAGACCAGGACTCAGGGGGTCATGTCTGAACTCTTCTTCTATGGCGTTGAGCTGTGTGTATCTCACCTCTCCGGGTCGGATCTTGATGTAGAAGTTGTTTCTTTTGTATGAGATCTTCAGGATCTTCGGCCATGAGAATCTGTTGATCCTCAGTCTGTCTCTGTAGACCAGCAGGCCGCTACTGCACACGCCCAGCATGATGGCCACGCCCTCCGAGTCCTGCACACACACACACACACACACACACACACACACACACACACCATGGCTTCGTGAATGACTCAAATGGAAGAACATTTAGTGCGATCAAAAATGATGTAGGAGTTAGGGGGTGTTTGCTTGACCCATCCAACCACCTCCACCTCCTCCTGGACTTTCTTGCTCTTTGTACGATGTCACCTGTAAGAGCACATCCAGGACTGATGCTAAGGGAACCTCTGTTTGTTTGTTGAACTCACAACCTGACAATCTACCAACAGGTGAGTCCAATCATTTCTAATAGCCTCCAAACAATTCATAACATTTTCAAGTGCACCTCTCAACACGCAGTACTAATGCAGTGTTAATGTTAACACTGTAAAGTAGCACAACAAGTGTTGGCTTCAGTTAGACGAGAGAAAGATAATATATGTTTGAGGTGCAGTGTTTGGAGTGAGACCAGGCTGGGAGGACTGGGTCTCTGCACCGGGGTTTGATGAGCAAAATAAATAATTAATGAATAAAAGAAACGCTGAATGACGACATCAAGATGTTTGTATGAACACTCACACAGTCAAACACACTGAAACACACCTGCAGGCAAACAGTCTTACCTCGGACTTAGCTGAAGGCAAGCAATCAAAGCGGCTTCCTACCATCTACTCCATTCAGACAGACAGGTAGACAGACAGACAGACAAAAAAAGAACAGAACAGCTGGTCTAAGTGTGAAAATTGACCATGCCATTCAAACATAACAATATTAACATTACAGTTACATAGATATATCCTTAACCATATAATCTGTAACTTTATAACTGTCTAACTGTATAACCCTGTAACTAACACAGACAGACAAAACAACAACAACAAAAGAACAGAACAGCTGGCCTAAATGTGAAAATTGACCACGCCACTCAAACACAACAGTCAGGGACAGTCCGCTTGGTAAGAAATCAACCAGCTCTACTGCGATTGTCTTCAGTCTTAACATCCAGCTGTATGGTCATCGTCATGAACGAAATGACTTCACGTCTTGATTGGAGATCATGCATCAGTGTACAGGGTCTGGAGCTCTGGTATATTCGTGCAGACCCTTGTGGTCTGGATTCTGATGAAGATACATACATGGTGAGTCCAGGTGTTGTAGACTGAGTTGTAGGCTTTTCCAGGTAGTTCATGTCAGTGTAACCTGCCAGTACTGACTACATTTTGAGGGTTGGGATGTGTTTGGCAGCAGTATGATAGTGGATAGTGGATTAGTGAAGAACAGGAGAGAGCTCCATGTTACAGTTTGTCTTTGATGCTGTTTGTGGATTTGAGGGAAGTCCAGTCTGTCCAGAGGTTTTTATCTTCTTTCTGTAAACAGGGGTTGATGTCAGGGGAATCTCCAGGGTTTGGAGTTGTGGTGCCGATACAGAACTTGGAACCTGGACTCTGAGGTCCCAGTTTAAAACAATGATAAGTGATCAGGACTCTGTGGATCCAGTCAGAGCTGCTGCTGATCCAGATTGGACTGACATTAAGGTTTCACTCTGTGTGCAATGAATTTTCCATCATTGACTCAGTCTCTCAGTAACAAACACACAGATGATTGATCGTGGACAGGAAGTGGGTCATGTATTGATTGATCAGACAATTGAAGATCACTGATGTGTACTCATTTAACATTAGAGGAGCACTGTGAGAAAATAACTTGTTTTGTTTTTTAAGTCATCCCACTCTGTGAAATGATGTGAAAACACAATTTAACTGAAAATAACACAAAGAAACTGATCAATTCTTAAACATAAAATTGATTGCATGTTTCAAATTTGATGAACAAAGTTGTTCAGTGTGAACAAAGTTTGTAAAAGTTGTAAGCAGCTGCAAGCAAACGGCTGCTAGGAACATCTCAGTGAATGAGGTTGCCTGTCCACAGGTGAGTCACATGACAGAGAGGCTGAGTGTTTGGAGGCTTCACCACTCTGTAAAGACTGCTCTGGAACATAGAGCAACAATTTCAGAATAATGTCCGTCAACGTAAAATCACAAAGAATCTGTGGATTTCATCGTCTACACTTCATCACATCATTCAAAGATTCAGCCAATCAGAAGAAAGCTCTGTAACAAGGGACCAGGCTGAGAACCAATCATGTGTGTCGGTGATGTTCAGGCCTGCAGACAGCATCAAACACAGACAGGACTCTGTGGTGGACATCACTGCATGGACTGAAGACACTGAGGACAACATCAGCACACTGAGGACAGCTTGTTTAAGGTGGACTGAAGACACTGAGGACAACATCAACACACTGAGGACAGCTTATTTAAGGTGGACTGAAGACACTGAGGACAACATCAGCACACTTCATCTGACTGCACTGAGGAGAGCTCAGACTCCACCATGACTCCACCGCTTTCTGTGGGCCAGAGCTCATTTAGGATGGAATGAGCTCATTACAAAAGACAGCATCCATGATGGTATGAGGGGGTTGGAGCACATGACATGATGGGTAACCTGACCATGGCATGAACACATGTGAAGGACACATGTGAAGGCTCCATTAATGCTGAACAATATAAACAGGTTTTGGTTGGACATCATGATCTGATCCACGTATGACCAGAACCCCAGAGAACATGCTGCTGTTCTAGCATAGCCACAGAGAACATGTTATCTTTGAATTCTCTTGTGTTCTGTTACCTTTGCGTGATGAAGATCAACTCCGTACATTGAAAGTTTCTTTACATTTTCCAGGAAGTGTATCTCTGCTTCAGCCGGTGTCATTCCTCTAAAACAAACACGTTTGTTAGTTTGACATCTTCAAAAATTCAAACATCTACACACCATCAATCTGCATCCTAGATGTTGTTGTTTAGTGTTCTGAACCTGTATGTTCTGTGCAGCTCCATGATCTTCTCCTCCATTTCTTTTGTTTGATTTGGGGCAAAACTGAGTTGACTGACATCATCTGAACCACACTCATCTGATGTGAACAGAGAGACAGACAGGTCACATGAAACAGACAGACAGGAAAGTGAACAGGGTTTGGTCGGGTACAGCAGGGTCCAGTACCAGGATCGTAGTCTCCAAGCTCTGATTGGACGGTGTAGGAGCCGAGTACAGTGTGAGTCGCAAACGAACATGGGAGGCGACCAGAAACTATATCCTGTCTGAGCTGGAGACACAGGAAGTACCTGCAGGCAGACAGGAATCAGACATCACCTTTGTCAGGTACAAACAGGTGAATATATGACAGAGCTTGATTTACTTGACTTCACTTGACTTACCTGGTGATGTCCTCAGAGAGCTGGGCAGGGTCAGGAGGGTAAAACTTGACATTAAAGGAGAAATTCCAGGGAACACCTGACAGACACAGATGAGGGAGTCATTTAACACAGGAAGTTAACCAACTGCCAGCCAATCAGGAGCAAACATAGATGAAGGGGGTTGGGCCACTGACCTCTAACCTGCTTCTTCATCTCCTTTGACGGGTCCAACCAGTTCTTCAGGACAAGGAGGACAGACAGGTCAGCAGACAGACATGCAGGTCAACAGTCAGACAGACAGACAGACAGAAAGACAGACAGGTACCTTGTTGTTGTCTGCATCTCTAAAGGACAGCGCGAAGTAGTCTTTTTCCAGCAGGTTGACGTGTTCACAAACCTTTTCGAACAGCTGAACACCACGAGCTCGTTTCTATACAACAGATAGAGACAGGACTGAACACAGAGTCAGCATCAACACCATCATGAAGATCCTGGTCCAGTCTCTGTCCTGGTTCACCTGTGAGTCTCACCTGTCTGACCTTTCTGACCTCCACTTGTCTGACCTGTCTGACCTCCACCTGTCTGACCTCCTCCTGTCTGACCTCCACCTGTCTAAGCTGGTTTACGTTGTATTTCTTAGATCGATCTCAGTTTGTTCACGTCAATGATGAATCCTCCATGCATACCAAAGTTTGTCATGGAGTCCAACAAGGTTCTGTACTAGGACCACTTCTATTCAGTTTATATATGCTTCCTTTAGGGAACATTATTAGGAATCACTCTATCAATTTTCATTGTTATGCTGACGACACCCAATTATATTTATGGATCAAGCCTGATGAAACCAATCAGTTAACTAAACTCCAAGCATGCCTTAAGGATATAAAAAGTTGGATGACCTACAATTTTCTGATGTTAAATTCAGACAAACTGAAGTTCTTGTAATTGGACCCAAACACCTCAGAAACTCTCTTTCTAGAGACTTAGTTACTTTAGATGGGATCACCCTGGCCTCCAGCTCCACTGTAAAGAATCTTGGAGTTGTTTTTGATCAGGATTTGTCCTTTAACGTCCACATAAAACAAATTTCGAGGACTGCATTCTTCCACTTACGTAACATCGCTAAAATCAGACGCATTGTCTCTCAGGCGGATGCAGAAAAACTAGTCCACGCATTTGTTACTTCAAGGCTGGACTATTGTAACTCTTTGTTATCAGGCTGCTCCAATAAGTCTCTTAGGACTTTGCAGTTAATTCAGAATGCTGCTGCACGTGTTCTGACAGGAACCAAGATCAGAGATCACATCTCTCCCATTTTGGCTTCCTTGCATTGGCTACCTATTAAATCTAGAATAGAATTTAAAATTCTTCTCCTTACTTACAAAGCTCTTCATGGTCAGGCACCATCTTATCTAAAAGAGCTCATAATACCTTATTACCCCTCTAGAACACTGCGCTCTCAGGACGCTGGGTTCCTTGTGGTTCCTATAGTTTCCAAAAGTAGATTGGGAGCCAGAGCTTTCAGCTATCAGGCTCCTCTTCTGTGGAACAAACTACCTTTCTGGGTTCGGGAGGCAGACACGGTCAACACCTTTAAGAGTAGACTGAAGACTTTCCTCTTTAATAGAGCTTATAGTTAGTGCTGGCTCAGGTCATCCCTTAGTGATGCTGCCATAGGACTAGACTCTCTCTCTCTCTCTCTGTCTCTCTCTCTCTTATACACGGTATTGGTTGAAGATGTACTCATATCTCCCTTTACTAAAACTCTACTCAAATCCTCTCTGTCTCTCTCTCTCTCTCTGTCTCTCTCTGTCTCTCTCTCTGTCTCTCTCTCTCTCTCTCTCTCTCTGTCTCTCTCTGTCTCTCTGTCTCTCTCTCTCTCTCTCTCCATCTGTAAACATTCATGTCTCATTAATCATGTCACTAACTAAACTTCTTCCCTGGAGTTTCTGTCTCTGTCGTCCAGCAGGTTCTCGTGGATCGTGGCTGCTGCTGTGGTCCTGCATGACGTCCACTACACATATTACTACTGTCATTATTGCTGCCATATCTCCATCACAGTTTATAGTTAGTTGATGTTTTTCTGCTGCTGAGCATCTGTGTCTCTCTATCTGCCCCTCTCTCTTTCTCTAAAGAGTACTGTCTAGACCTGCTCTGCATGAAAAGTGTCATGAGATAACTTTTGATATGATATAGAAATAAAATTGAATTGAATTGAATTGAATTGACCTGTCTCACCTCCACAGTGCAGGTGAACAGGGATCCATCCAGCAGGGTGACTTTGGTCTGCATGGTCCTAAAGCTCAGCGGGTTCCTAGCAGGCGAGCGAGCAATCCAGCTGCTTGATGACAGGTGACTCGCAGAGTCTTCAGCCAATGAGCTTTGGGCTTGGCTCTGGGACAGTGCACCCTCTCCTCCCTGAGGATGCAGGAAGTGATGTCACATTCCTGAGTAACAGTCTGTTTGTTTACCTCTTTGTGGTTTTTACCTGTTTAGGTGTGGAGTGGTTGGTAGCTTCAGGGAAAGACTCCGCTTCTTTGGGCTGGGCCTCCTGTGGCTCACCTGGCTCTGTAGTCATGGTGATTCACCTGAGAGACAGTAATGACACGGTTATCAAACAGATGTGATGTCAGAACTGGAGAGGCAGTCAATTGGTTTCTGACCTGGGAGGGCACACAGAGCTGGAAGCTGATTGTCTGTCAGGGAAAGGATGCATTCACATGTCGTCAGAAAACAGGAAACTCGTCATTTCAGATACACAACCCAAAACACAAGATCCAAAGTACACAACTCGAAGTACACAATCCAAAGTATAAGACTCAAAGTACATGACCCAAAGTAGACAACCCGAAGTACACAATCCAAAGTACAAGACAATAAGTACACAATCCAGTATAGACGACCAGAAGTACACACCCCGAAGTACACGACCCAAAGTAGATGACCCGAAGCACACGACCAGAAGTACACAACCCTGGACTGAACTCTGAGCTGTTTTGTGACACTTCCTGCATTGCAACCAACAACCCAGGCAGGCCTTCTTCCCAATCCTGAAGAGTTCAGCACAATAGGAATCGCTTTGAGCTTATTTTCTGGACCGATAGAGTCAAATGAGAATTTCAATATGGGATCTGATGCTTGTTCTTCAATAAACTCTTCTCTAGACCATTATGGCAACCTGATCTTGACTGAGGTTGTTCAGAGCACTCACCTTGTTCCTCAGATTCCTGTAAGGGTGAAGCCACCTGAAATGTTAGTGGACCATCCTTCCAAATCCAGAAAATTATTCATGCCTTGCACTGGCAACCTTTCCAAATACCAGATCAGAGGATAGATGAAAACGATCTGTGGGAACCAACAGAGGAACCAACCCCGCACCAATTACAGGAGATCTTCCACCAGAGAAAGGCAAAGTGCTTTCCACAAATAAACTCTCCATCCAAAGACACAAAACCCAACCACTCAGACAAGTTGCTGCCACATGCAATGGCACTCGCAGCAAAAACGTTATCAGTCCTTTAAATCTGTCGCAACTAGTGACAGTGTAAAGAATGGACATAATATAAGTGACATCACACAGGTGAAGCTGAAAATATGCAGCACTGGCTGCAGCCATGCTGGATCTTCTGCTCACCCTCAGTACAGTTGTCATGAACGGGGAAATTAGCTGTTTTTTGTACCAGGCTGTAAACATGTTTATTTCTGCTGTGAAGTTGGACATTTGGACATGGGGACATGGGGAACTGCAGTGTTTGGCATTGAAGCATTGGCTTGAGCTGAACTTAGATGGAAGTAAATAGAGGCAGAAAAAATAGAGATGAGAGATAAAAAAGAGCTGTTTATCTTGTCACATTGTTTGTTCAGGTTTGTCTCATTGTATTTCCAATAATGAAAAAAATTCTCTGTAGGATAGCTGAAGTTTTTGAGGACAGTCGATCATAAAACTGTTTAATGTTGAGTCTTGTGGGAGGTCACTTAAATTCCTTTGGGATTCTTTCAAATGTAATAGAAGATTTGTAGAACGTACAATAAAGATCCAGAGTCCTGTTTCGTAGACCTTTCAGTTACTAGCAGTCACTAACATTATTATTATACATTGATAACATTCTGGCATCTGTGTGACACCTTTAACACCGTCTCTTCTGTCTTTTGTTCTTACACACACCCTCAGACTCCAAAACAGGGAAACATTGCCCCTAAACCTAGTGCAAACCTGCAAAAAACCTATACCCGGCCCAACCTCAGCTAGTGAATAATGCAACAACCTCAGCTGTCGCCGGCATTTACAATATAATTTCAACATCGTGGACTCTGTGGAAGAGGACCCGCTGTCACTGTAGATCTAAAGGGCTCATTTTGAAACAATGAAAACACAACGGTTCTCATTTTCAGATGATCGTACACTAATGAAAACATACTAATGAATACTGTAGTTCCTCAAATTGGATCGTGCGGATTCGAGGGTTCGGACCGGGTATCCTTCATTTGTCCAGGAAGCAAAGACAAAGCTGGACGTGTCATACAAGCTGGAACCAATTGAGAACACACCTAACTTAGCATACACATAAACACTACAAGCAAGGTTATACATAAGACCGTCAGCTTCAGCCGTACCAATAGGATGCAATCATCCTCAAACATTGATGAACTAATAAGGCAATTTGTACAGCATATAAAGATTTAATCAAAATACATATAATGATGCCATCTGTCCAGTCCCTGTAAGCTTTTTTCCATTTTCTCCATTTATTGTTTTCATGTTACTTCCAGTCGATGCACATTGTGAGCAAAGTTTTGGTTCTGTTAACGAAAAAGCTTATTCTGCTGTTTGGAGAACAGTGGGTGTTGTTGTTTTCCCCCATTGTAGATGACTTAGACTTCATAGTTCAAATATTTGTGACTGATAAGTGGATGAGAAAGGAGATGGATGTTTTTTTTCCCCACTGCTCTTAGTTGCTCTAAGGTGATGTGTGATTAATTGCAGGAAGAGAAGTGAGATGAAGTTGTGTAAATTGGCAAGGATTCACGGAAAGATCATCACATTACAACGCTGCACAAACTTTCCACACACTGCAATTACCTCTCCAGCAGCGAGAGGTAATTGGCATCTTTGCTGTATTTGGAACATCATTTCAAAGTTGTTATGGAGGGTTGTGTGGAAGCGTGCTGATTATTCCAATCAGCCCTTTCAAACCTTGGAAAAGGTGCCAACTAGTGAAGTGCGATACTACTGGGCTTCTTCTTGTCTTTGATGTGATAAAATGCAAACATGGTTTTGAAGACTTCACAGAAAGGAGATACACCACCACAAACATATTTGTAATATTTAGAATTTGGAAAACCACATTCCCCTTTTTTACCTTTTAAACTGGGAAAAAAAGCATCATTATTCAAGAATGAAGAACTAATGTACTTAACGTGAAAGAAATATTGCTGGGTACAGAAAAACTTCAAACTTAAACCTGGTTTGAGTTTGTTTTTTTTGTTTTTTGAGGCTGCTGTTGCCGGTGTCGTATATTTAGTGGTGATGCAGTTGAAGATGTTTAAAGAGAAACTTAAGTTGCATAACAAATTTATTACAATAAGTTCAGTATCGTAACAAGTAAAACGTTACTTGGAGAGCCCCCGGCCGAATGATGAGACTCTCCTGATCTATGCGGGACAAGCCCTTTTATATGATGGAGATCATGCTTCCAAGACATGCAAACAAAATTAACAACATCATATAACTCGTGTCAGAAGGAGAAAAGAAGAAGACAGGCCCCTTTTCCAGGATACCCCAAGATATGGCCTTAACCTTTGACCTGATCTTTCCCCTGCTACATCATAAATATCATCTCTCCTGTCAACGGTGCCAACCTGATGGTTTTTTGATACCCCTTTCCAAATAACCTCCAAAGTCAGGATGGCTCAAAAGAACAGCTGACGACCAAAATAATTATCTTGATGTAAACTATATGTATATAATAATACTAACATTAGTATGTAACTATGCATCTTTGTGCAGACACCTCACCGGGTGCACGCTCAGCGGCATCACAGCTCCCCGTAAGTGAATCCAAAACATCTCGATCACCTGACTGTAAATTCAAGAAGCGCTTGATTTGATATACAGCAGAGAAGCAGAGTCATCTTTGAGTGAAGCACATGCTTTAAATGTACATCTCCCTGCTCTTCAGCAGCAGATGTCACAGTCCAACATGTAATTTCACAACATAATGCAGTTTTCTTGTGCTAATTATCAGGAAGGTGCAGTAGTTAGCCAGACATAACTTGTTAGAGCAGATAAACACACTTCTTCAAAACCTTTTTTGCTCTCACTGGACCCCCTAAAAAATTGGACACATGTCCAAAAGACACGTGTTTGCAAATTACACGTGGAAAAATCCTCCAGTCTGTATTCTTATGCATAAGCCCAACTGTGCTGCACTGCAGATCAGCAAGAAAATCGGAAAGTTGCTCATTCCGACAGGTATTAAACTTTTCTAAAGATTTCAAAGATGCTGTGGAGATATAAACAAAACGATGTATTTCAAAAGTAAAATTGTGTGTAAATTTGTATATTAAAGGCAATCGCATCCGATAATAATAAGTTCACTTGTGACATGTGAGATTGTGATTTTGAAAAAAGGTCAATTTCACATTTTTGTGAGAGCAATTCCATGATAACCATTAGGAATAATCATTCCCTAGCAACTGCACAATGAGAAGAAATATGGCAAAGAAGAAAGCACACTGACACTACTAAGAAGTAAAGAAGAGAGGCTTTTATATGCTTTTTAAGTAGAATGAAGAGGCAGCTTCAATTTACTGTTGTTACCCAAATCAATGAGTTGAGAACCCGAAGGCATCTCGCTCACTGTATTGTTGAATTTGCCTGTGAGGAGCAAAGACATCCTCGGAAAAAAACAAAAAAAAACGGCTCGTCATCTGTCTTCATTCATCTCGCTCTGACTCATGTTAGTGCTCAATTATCTCTCCACAGTTTGTCTTTATTCTCCTGGAGGAGATTTAAAGGATAGCAGCAGAAAGAGGGGGAGAGGGTGACGTTGACTGATGGATGTTAAGTAGGAAACAGACAAACAGTGGTGGAAAGAAGTGGTTATATAGATTCAATGAGGGAGTAAAGTGAGGAGGACCGTACCGTACAAGGCGTGAACAAGATAACAAGTCTTTACGATAAAGCAGGTGTAAAATTAACTTAGCAGCCACTCTTTATTGCTTTTTTGGATAGTGAGTGAAACAACCAGCATTTAGTTGGTGGATGGACCTAATTTCATGACCAGTTCTGAAGTAAATACTGCATATGAATGCTGAACAGTTTCACAATGTGTCAGTGCTGTTTTTAAAGTCTGGTTAGGCACAAAGATGACTCAGTTAGGTTTAGGGGAAGATAAAAGTTTGGGTTGAAGTCAGTACTTTGTTCAGGGTCAGGAAAAAACACTCCTCTGTTAAGGTTGGGAACTCTCATCATCGTGTATAAACACCATAGACTGTATAAGTTTGGACGCTGTATCCGTGACGTCACCCGCAGGTTTCTGATGAGCCTTGAAGCTCAGAGTGTGGTGGCAGTCTTGCCTCCGTCAGCTCCAGGTTAAAAGATATGGCTCATGGGTGCATGATACAGCTTGGTCCAATGTTCTGCCTGTTCCTGTCCAGATAACTATTTAAAGAACAGTTTAGGAAAGTCACAAACCTCCAGGATCAGCCTCATCCATCAAACAGTAATTACTTTGCGGCATGTAGAAAAAAAGTTCAGGACAATTAAACTCTGTTTCCAGGCAGACTACAACATTTCCACCCATAACTACCTGCCTGCTCATCTCTCAATGAAAATGAATTACAATGGTCAATTGCTCCCCATCTGAAAAGCTCAGGACACATAAAGATTACTTTACTAGTCACTCGAGGTGTAACAGTACGTATATATAACTGTTCAGCAGGTTGGCCAAGCTCATGTGGTTGTTGCCATCATCCGAATGGCAAATCCAAATGAGAGACCAGAACTGGTTGGATCCTCCCACAACATTTAGATCCACCGTATGGGAGCAGTACTGGTTAGTTGGAGGTGAAGTGGACAAAGATAGGAGATTGAGCTGTATGCTGAGCTGACGTCGGGTAACAAGACAATAACAGACCAGAAGGTGCGTAGTTCCCTCCCATGGCGTCCACTCTGGAGCGTGCCAAAGCAATAACTAATGCTACAGGAGTGTTTATTGCTATAGATATGCGACCACACTTGGTTGAAGAGAATACAAATGTCTACAATAGTGCCTTCATGTGTGCATTTTGTCCGTTGCGTTGCCCTGTATGAACAGAACATCCCTCTCTGGTGTTTATTTCACTTTTTCGATGCTGAAACTAAAAAATGCAGGCGTGCACTTCAAAATACCAGTCACATCATCATCACATCCATTCAGTGCACAGTTAAGTGGTTTGTACACCACGGCAGTCTTTTACTGTCTGTAATGGGGGGGGTTCAGGTGTAGCAGCATGCTAGAGTTACTGTCTACAGCGTAGAACAGGAGGATCGTGAAGATGACATTTCCCTGTGGCATGTCTGCCTTCGACGGACACTGTTTCGCTCCGATCAGCAGATCAAGACCTGATCACTTTACATAGGGCTGTATTGTAACTACTGTAACTACACACACACGCGCCTATAGCTATGTTCAGGTCAGAAGCAGATATGCTGGAGTCTGCTGCCCATCATAGCTGCATTGATTTCCTTTCTCCTGCATCAGGCTGTCTTGTCAACAGACTCCACCGAGCATGGAAGATGAATTATTCACAGGACAGCTCTGCCAGGATCTGTAAATAAATACTTAACTAATATTGGCCCCCCGCAACCCACAGGTCTCAGCTTACTGTGGAGGGGGAGGGAGGGCTTTGAGGGAAAATGAAGAGAACAAAATGAAATCTGCCCTAAATATAAATTGTCATTCATCTATGGTGGGATCTGTTTAATAGCTGCCTTATTTGCAGTGATGACAAACCGCAAAAATCTTCCCTCCCCTCTCATGGAATCCCACACTGTGCACAAAATGGTTTTTAATGGATTATTTTAATTAAAAGTTATTAATTAATGCTAAAATCTGTAGTTTTTTTTTTTTAAGACTTCATGTCATTGTTTAGTTTTGCTTCGCTGCATTTGGAGGAGCTTTTAAACCTGGACTGTCCTCATCGTGATGTGCAGGATTTAGGCTTAAAAAATGTGGACCCTTGAAGAAGCATCACATGCTTTACTATTTATTTTTTATCTGCGCTGTGGAATGAGGATCAGCGGCCATATGGAGCAAACTGTGGGAGAAGTACTAGAATCATAAACTTGCTCATTCCTCGGGTTTGTAATTGAACAAACGGTTAGACGCTGGCTTCCACAGTCAAATGAAAACCCAGCTAGAGACATTTTATGATGCGAAATCAAGCAAAAAACAATAAACAGCAAGGAAATAACATCATTTGACTGTCTGTGGAGTAGCTCTAATTACACTAATGGACACTGTCTGAAATGCATCTCTCCCTATTTTTAGGTTTTCTACTGTGAAATCCTCTCGGAGAGGTTATCTGCAGCATTCCTGACAATGCTACACCAGAGAGTTCCTGCAGTTTTTTTGCTTCGTCTTTGCCCTACATGAAAATTATGAGAATCCCAAGATCAAATCTGGACTGGAATAAAATAAGTGTGACGCCTTTATAATTAATTATCACCAAATACCATACTTATTTTAAAATAGTGAGAAGACAATAGCTATGTTTGTACCAGTAGCCGAATTTACAGCACAGCTGCCAGAGCCTCCTGTGCCCAAACTCACATTCTCCCTTTTTTTCTACCTCTTCTATATTTTTCTTGTGCAACTTCATGTACCCAAAAGATCCTTCCGGTATTTATTATTATGTCGCCCAAATCTTTCTTTTTTTTTTTTTTAAAGATTTTTTTTTTAGGCCTTTAATGATAGGACAGCTGAAGATAGACAGGAAGCAGGGGGCAGAGAGAGGGAGAATGACAACGCAGTAAATGGCCGTCCGATGCGGGATTCGAACCGGGGCCAGCTGCAGCGAGGACTATAGCCTCCACACACGGGGCGGCCACTTAACCCACTACGCTACCGACTGCCCCGTCGCCCAAATCTTTCATCCCTGTTTCATCATGTACAAGGTTTATACAAGTAGCAACCTCCATGGCTGTGAAGTGAAGTCAATGCTTCAAATGCCAAAAACTGCAGTTCCTCTAACGTCGACTTGAGGCTGGCTCCAGAAGTGAGTCAGTCTCCATAAGTCCCCATGTTTCACAGCAGAAATAAACATGTTTACAGCCTGGTACAAAAAACAGTTTTGGTCTCTGTAGCTAATTTCCCCGTTCATGACAACTGTACTGAGGGTGAATTTATATACAACTCACCTGTTCACATTATATTAAGGCTTAAAGTTATGCAGGATTACGGTGGAGGCAGGATTGCCAAGATGGTGTCAGCCAAAGCTAACACATTGCTACAGTGTATTGTGTTACATATAAAAACATTAGAGAACAAACAGCAGAAATGCGACATATGATACAGAGGACTTTACGCAATAAAGGGAAATCCCACCAGTGTACGACTTCCTCCTGAGTGGCTGCTAACTGAACCCTGATAAATGGCTGTGTTAGATTGTTTTAATTGAACAAGGGGGCGGTCATGTTATGATTGCTACGCTTCATAGGTTTAATCCTGCGGTGTGAAGCAGCAGGTCTTAACCTCGATTTGTGACTGTCTGTCATTTTATGAGCTTTGGATTAAAAAAATCTGCCATGTGGCGTTTGCTACACGTAATGAGGTTTGTAATAAGATCAGACTGCATGACTCTGGGATCACAGCGAGCTCTCTGTTACTGAGCGTCGGGCCTCTGTTAGACTTTGATCTGAGCAGACAGCTCTTTCTCTCTCTCTGTATGGATTTGCTGGATTGACGGAATAAAAGGAGTTTGTCTTGTTCTCTCTTAATGTCTAACTTAGGCACTTTTGGCCAGACACTAAAGGCGGAAAGACTGTTTTTTTTTTTAAATGCACTGGGCAATTTTGAGACATTCTTCTCAAATTCACATGTAGGTGTTTATTTTTGTCTATTTGTGTCTTCATGGTGATATCTAGGCCTGTAAGTTATTTTTATACCCAATAACCACCATGTTTTGCAAAATGTATACATACATTAAACTTCGTTTTATTCCTATCTGTATTCTGCAGGCCTTGACTTGGGGGGAGGGGGGGGATGTGTATATATAATTCATAGCGTGACATTTTATTCTTAAAAACATGGTGGCAGTATTTTCTGATTTGTGGAGTGATAAAAATTCTCAGCACAAACCTTTTGACTCTAATATGTCAACAAATTTTGAATGCGGCTTTATTCGGTGTACAGATTTTTCCGTTCTGTGAATGTATGCAAATGAGTGCATATTTGATTAGATAATGTATCATTTGCATATTTAAACATAACATTTCACAAAACTTGTAATACCAAAAATAATTGCGTTTAATGTCAGTAATCCACTAGGGACGTTTCATGCTGGTATCTATTAGTTCAAATGTAAAATTAAAAACGGGAACAGAGACTCCTGTGGTTTTGTATTTCTCTTGTGTATGTCAACGATGCAACTAATGATGATTTCCCTATAGATAAATCTGTCAATATTTTTGGGTTAAGGGATTAACCATTTTGTCTTTATAAAATGTCTGAATATCTCACATTTTAATAGCAAGCATTGGTCCATATTGTGCATTTTCATCACCCTTAAAAATAAAAATAAAGGTTTGAGTTTAAGTGGTTCTTCATGCCATCTGTTATGCAGGGAACCTTTTAACTATTGTTTCATTTATTACCATTTATTATCAAATTCTTCCTAGGATATATTTGTCCCTGAGTTCATTAGAGTGCAATTAATTATAATTAAAATAAAATATCGAATTTTAAATGCAACATTGGGTAAATTACTTTTACTAACACTAATAACGCTCTCTAAAAAGTAGTAGAATATTATCCTTTGCAATTAGAAATCACACCACAACAACAATTTCTATACAATCGCAAGTTAGTCAAAAGGTTAGGCATATAACAGCTATTAGTTAAAGCCATACAAATGTCAGGTTCACAAAAAGGCTCTGGTTCAAAGGGGTTCAAACTGTCCCTTTGTTGTTGTTGGTCAAAATAAGTTCACATTGCCGCAAGGTTGACTTAAAACAAAAACCGTAATCAGTGTTTCAAAGAACCTTCAAAAAGAAAACAAAGACTATTGAACATAAAAAAGTTCTTCAAAGCACCAAAAGTTGACTTGTTTTGCATTTAACCTAAACAGCAATAAAAGGTTCTCAAGGATAAAACGGTTCTCCGGAGCAATTACCAACAACCAGTTTTTCTTTCAAGTGTTGATAAACGTCTTAAATAGCTGAACTGTTTGATTTTCTGCTATATACAGTACATATAGTTCTTAATATCAGTCAGTGCTCTGTGTGCATTATTTAGAGCACACAGCACTGCACAGCCGACGTGGACATCAACACATGAATACACATTAAGAACTTACATGAGGTATCACACAGCCCTCTGCTGGCTCACAGGACCATGTATAGAGTTGGATGGATGCCACACCGACCTCCCGCAGTGATTTCATGAATCTCAGTTAAACCAGAAAGCAGAAATCAAAACCAGCTTTCATCTTTTAGTGGATTTACGCAGCAGGTGGGAGGGAGGGAACTTAAGGAGAGTGGATATAACAAAAGCACAGCAATGACTCATGTTTGTCACTGCAGAGAAACTGGCATCAGCTTGGTGCATGATTGATTGATGAAGATTGATTGAAGAGTGATGGTCACGCCATGAAAGCTATTGGCACATCTTTCTGATGCATGTCAAATACACATAATCACACATTATACCAGTTATTATAAATCATAGTTTTGCTGCTGTACATGGATTTTAACCCAGTAAAGTGCAGAATAAAGTTAGGTATTCCCTCATTTTGCTTTTCATAATTTTCAGATAGTATAGTCAGTTTTCTGCCACACTTCAAATCTCTTCATCTACACACTGAGTTACGACACCTGACTGTTCACTTGGATTTTTACCGCCACACAAGTCCTCCTCCTGCAGAACGAGGACACGTCTTGTCATCTAAAGCCCTTTTGATTGCAGTTTTCTTTTTGTTGGAAGGAGAATATCCAGTCAGAAGATGTGTCTGCTAACTGTGTTTCATTCTGTTTCCATTGCATAAACACCACCCATCAGCGCTGAGGTAAAACTCCATGTAATTTAAGTTGCAAATAAAACTTACAAAACCAAAATTGCTCGTAAAAAAGGTGTCAGTGTGTCTAAAAGAAGATAATAAAGTGAGCGGTTTTCATTACGGTCCTCGAGGCAGCAAAACAGCAGAAGCAAGATATTTTTTGGTATGTTTATTGATATCCACTATGTGTATATCTGTTTTTTTCTGCCTATTTGCCTGTCTGTCTTTAACATCAGCTGTCTGACTGTCAAACCTATTTCTCTGCTGAAAAAAATAAGACCGAAGCAAAGAAAGAAAGAGAGACAGAGGAAGGGAGAGAGCGAGCAGTAATTGCTCCGGGGGATTGTATCCACATTCGGTCACTACTGGGGAGATTGGTGACATCCACCATATTGATCAGTGCATTTAACACCGGCACACACAAACACACACGCACACACAAACACAGTCTGGAACAGTACAACGTGATCCCACAGCCACATTCCTCATTTCAAGCCTGATGCTCTTCTATTGTTATTGCAGCACTCTTTTCCATACCCTCATTTTCCGTCATCACATCTCCGTATGTCAATTTTTTATAAAATTCTAGATTACCTAAATGGTGCAACAGTAGAAGCGCTGTCGCCTCATAGCAAGAAGGTTCTGGGTTTGAGCGTTCTTGAGTCTGTGTGCATCTGGCTGCCTCCGAGAGTGTGTAAAGACACGCGGGTTAATCTGTGTGAATGTCAGCATGAATGGATAAACAGTTGGGGTCAATGGATGGATGTACATGAGTGTTTCTTTTTTGTGGCTTTGCCTTTTTTTTTTGTACCAGGCTGTAAACATGTTTATTTCTGCTGTGAAGTTGGACATTTGAACATGGGGACTTATGGAGACTGACTCACTTTTTGTAGCCAGCCTCACATGGCCGTTTAAGGAACCGCAGCCATGGAGGTTGCCGCTTTCTCCAAATTGTAAATGGTCAGTGCGGATCAGACATCACCTCAATAAATGATCTTCTTCTTATTAAAAATAAACCTTCCCCCTGCGTTAATTGTCTGTAGCCAAGGCTGCTGTATATTATTGCCCATCATAATATGACATACTTCCAATATAGAATCTAACATTTTCTGATGTGATGGACAGTGTGGCATTATTATGTCGTTCGTGTTCTTATGTGACAAGGAGCTCTCGGGGCGACATTAAAAACAATCTGTAAAGCAGATGTATTCAAGCCATCTGCATAAGTGTGACTAACTGTGTTCATACACACAGGATGGCATTTCCACACCATCAGCTTGGCATTAGTGTTAAATGTTATCAGTGTTATTATTTGGTTGCCGACACACACAGCAGCAGGAGCGAACAAACGATAAAAATTGGCGTTGAAATTCATCTGCCTCCAAACAAATGAATCAGATTTTCTAAAAAAACATATTACAGAGATAAAGTTACAAAGTGCGCAACATTAAAAAACATCATATTTCGGCCCATAAAAGATAGAAACAAACCTTTAATGTACAACCATAAGGAACAGCATTACTCTGACGATACGGAGTGAGTTGGTGAGGAGGAGACATGAAAGAAAAAGAATTTAAGAAGTGAGAGATAACCGCAATGATTGTGTTGTTGTGTTCCTGTCCTAAAGCTTTTATGATTGATGACATATTTGTCCCTTCTTTCTTGTTTGCCCCGTCTGACTTCTCACAGCAGGCTTGTATTAAAAGGGCAATCCAGGACAGCAGAGAGAGGGAGAAAAAAAAAAAAAGAAACTCACAGTACTCCATTTTCCCCTTTTTTCAGTATGATTGACAACATCTCATTAAACCGCTTTGAAATATTCACTTTGATTTTGAAATGATCTTAGCTGCACATAATTATTTTTCTTATTCATTAATCTGTGGATTATTGCCTCAATTGAATATAAATGTGCTTTGTCCTCAAAACTATTAACAAAAGATTCAAGCAATGTTGTTTAACTTTTCTACCATAAAATACCGATGATGTACAGAGTTTTTGACGAACAGTAAAGTAAACTGCAAATGCTGTTAGGTGTTTTGGACCACTGGGTCGCGGGTGAACGCTGACGGGGTGCAGTGCTTATGTCGTGCCAGAACCGGAGCTGGGCAAGCGGGTGGTGTAACCAGGCTCAGCAGCCTCTATGGACATAATGTCAAATATCACTGAAAAGACTGGGCCAGAAGCCACCGGACAAGAGTAAATCTGTGACAGACGCCGAGCTGGGCTGACTGCTGCTGGACTAGTCAGTAGTATTAGCTGCTGCTGTGTCTTGTGTTGTTTGGCTGTTGTGGACTCATAAGAATCTGTAATCATAACAAATGCACAAATTTCTACACAGTGTTCTGGTGTTTATAATCTTCAACTTCAAATTTCTCAATGTGGAGATTGTTCTAACTAGGGGCGCGTCTCAGAAGAGTCTCTTCCATTCCGTAGCATTTCTATTTTTGACGCGAGCCGCTGCTAAACCTCGGAAATTTCAACAGAGCAGAACGCACCAGACAGGAAATCCGACACAGAATCAACATAATAAACTTCCGCACCCTTTCAAAATAAAACACAATACGCAGTTCATGTAGCTCATCACAACTTGACATCAACGTTACGTCATGACCGGTGGCACCAGGTGAGCAGTCAGTCGATCAAAGGGTCTCAACGTGAACGATGAGAGACTAATTGCTGAAGTGGAACAACACACAATCATTTATGACACAACAGATGCTTTTTATAATCTCTTCCATGTTGTGATCTCGTGTGAATACGGCCGGCTCGCTACGCTGCCAAGATGCGCCCGGTGTGAGTTGACGCAGGTCAGAGGACGCAGCTAAAACGCTGCTCAGCCGTTACTAATCTAATAGAAGGGTCTACTTGAATCATCATACTGATGTTATTTTTTGCATCAAAGGGTTGAATTTAACATTCACAGTGATTTACAGGAGAAACAAAAACATTGAGATATATATCGTGTATCGCGATATAGCTTAAAAATATCGAGATGTTGGTTATAGGCCATATCGTGCAGCCCTAGTTCTAACCCCCCCCCCCCAAATATTTACTTTACTTACATATATGACAATTAAAAGCTGCAAATCTTAATTAATCAGAAGCTGGAACTAAGAAAATGTCATCAACAATTTTCTGCTGATTGACTGACAAATGAATTGACCCATCATTTAAGCTGTGGTATGATCATGTCAGGTATATTTACATGACATAAACAAACAGTCTGGTCTTCGGTTTTTACTCGTAGTTAAACTTTAGTTTCTCCAAATTGTATTCAATGAAGCTTTTATTCGAGGCCGTAAGTCTTAGTTTTGTATTAGATGACGTGTGTTTTTACCTCAGTTTTATTGACTCCGTACACCGCTGTGGTCACAACTGCAGGATTCCCACCAGAAAGAGCTGATAAAAATTCATCCGCGTGCCGAGGGTTTTTTCAAAACCACATTATTAATAATATTACACCTGATCTTCACCCACTGGGTCAGCAGCTTGTATGAATGGTGAGAGTCTGTAATGTGAGCAAGTGAGGGGGGAGTCACCTGACTCTGCGATGCGGCTGACATCATATTGACTGAGCTGTCATTGAGACATGCAGACCTCTCATGCATTTGATATGCAGATGTCAGAGTCCGTGCTGGCGACATGTCTCTCTGCTGCCTCCCTCTCCAGCGTGGTGAACCCTCCTCATGTATTAATGACGTGTCGATAAAGAGCTCTCCCATTACGCCTACACCCATCTTTAACCTTGATGCTGATCTGTATTTGTGTGTGTCTGCCCTCTGTCGTAGCTCTTCTATTATTTACCATGCATCTCTGTCTGGGTAGGGCTTGTGTGTGAGGCCAGCAATCGTCTCAAGGTAAACAACCACGGCCAATGACACGGGTGACCCTCAGACACACACACACAAACACACATATTGTTCTAACCTCATCCCTCCTCTGACCACATCTCATTTCAGATCGATATATTTTAAGCAAAGCTGCATCCTCCCAAAACAAACTTTGCCTGCTTTGCTGGTGTGTGTTTGTTTTATTTTATTGGGGAGATTCAGGTGTCATTTTCAGGGTCAGTCGCCTTTCGGTTGTCTTCAGCCGATCTTTGACACCTTAGCCTGCCTGGAGTTCTCTCTGAAGCTAGATTATCTGCTCTGGTGTTGATTTACATAAAAATATGTAGAATTAACTCTAGGCACTTCGTGTTTGTGGTGTTAGCATGGTTGTACACACAAGTTCTCAAGCCTCTTTATTTTCTATGATTTCTTGGCAATATTAAACGACGCAATGCATAAATTTACTCGAAACTCCAAATGTTGGATATATGTATAAGAATTGCTCAGTAACTGTGTACATGCTTTGGATGACAGTTCATGATGATTCCAGAAAGGAACAATCTTATTTATTTTAGCCTCTGGTTAATCCAAGAACACATCCAGACTGCTGTCTTTATCTGGCTTTATCCAACTTCCTTTATGTCCCATTTTTTAGGTGTAAGAAAAAGTTTGCTCTAAACAGTTTAAATCAATTAAATGAAAATCTTTTAGTTGTAGTAAAAATGTAGTCTGAAGTTGGCAGGATAATGCCATGTATGACAAAGGTTTAAATGTAAATATTTCTAAATGCTCTACAGCATTTTCATTTAGATAAAACTGGAAACGTACTTGGCCGTTTGTTTGTGAAAAAAAAAAAGTCCTGACTTGTAAAATAGAAGTCATTTTTCTGTTTGTTTGTTCAAGGCTAATTGTTTTGTTATATTCGAAAACATTTTCAACATATACTGTATAACCAAAATCGTATCCAAAAAAGGCAAATTTTATTGGGAACCCACTGAAATGACCAACTGCGGGTCCTGTGGACTATCAACATCACGCACTATTCCACAGTGAAACCATGGCAATAGTCTGTCTCACTAGTTTGACTGTGGGAACTGTGCAGCAAGTCATCTTATCAGATGTCAAGTCACAGCGGTTGTGTAAGAACATTTATCAGCAATCAGCACCTTGAATGTGAGGAAGAGACATCCAGTGGGAGAGGTAGTGAGGGCTCACTTACACCCACACAGCTCATCTGGATCAGAATCAAGCCTAAAAAGGATACAGACAGTGTGCAAAATCTACTTTAACTTAGCACTACTTCAAATTTTTACCAGCCTCTCATAACTTACTGTTGTTCTTTTGGTTGCAGAGTGAAGCAAATCTACCATCCATTTGCACATTTAATCAGCTTTTGGCTGATGGATGGTGCTCATTTTGTGTCTTGGATAAAAACAATTTCACATTCATGCACTTGGTTTGTACATGAATGTTTACAAAGATAAAATTAACTCTCTTCACTGCATAACACCCATTCTATATTTTTGGATAGTTTAAGTCATCATCAAGAACTGGAGCTGGATATATACATCATAATGTTGATTTCTATGTATATTTTCTTGGGTTTTTATTAGAAAACTTGCTCTGCCGACAAAGCGTCTCCAGGTTTGCCCCAGGTTTCATTAGATTTGTGGAATTTGTAAGACTGCGTTGTGATGGAGATCTTGACACACTGTGCATAGTGGAAAGCAACATAGACAAAATCACACCACATAATCATAACCAATAAACAGTGCGACTTATATGGCTCTCACTGTCGGAGACAGATGCTGTTTTCCAGGAAGCTCCGGGAAGTTGGCCGAAGAGTCGGCAGGGAGAACTGATGAGGTCGTGGTGACTTTTACATGTACGAAAAAGCTTTCTTTTCTCACGTAGCTGTATTGTTGTTCACAAAGAAGTTTCCATGCTCATACTTTGTTCAGTGGCATCGAGGTGTCAACAGCATGTAGAAGGAGGGAAACATGGAATAAGTTGGATAAGTCAGAATGTGAGGAAGGAAGTCAGCCAATGTAACCTGAATACAAGTTTTGCCAATGGTGGCTGTTCAACAATGAAAACAACAACTCCCATGATTCCATGCTACATCACGACATCATCAAACTAAAAGTTTTGGTATTGTTCGGAGGTTAGAGACCTCTAGAGGCAGCATAGATTACATCCTGCATGTCTAGGAATGAAATTCAATAAAATGTTTGTGTTGGTCTGCACAAAGCTACTCAAGTTGACACTTTTTGTTCACAATCGTTTGTAAAGCCATTTCAGAGAAAATGCGTATTGTCACTGGCACTTGGATATTGACTTAGAGAGTTATAATTACACTTATAATTAGCAGTGCTGTCTCCTGTGCCTCAGTTCATGTTTGTGTTCTGTAGAAATGTCCTTGTTTGTTGGAAATTAGCCTTCTCATCCCGACTGTGAGCTGTAAACAATACTCATATTGATTTCAGAGTTACACGGGAGTTTGGTATCAGATCATAGAGCAATATTCATCTGCAACATCATCACTTACTGTTTTAAAAACACACTCTTCATATGTAGGTTAAAAAAACATGCTTTTGACCTGAGTTTGAAACCCACCAGGACCAACTGGAGCGTTTACCGCTTGATGTTCACATGAGTTTGCTCAGGATGCTCCGGTTTTTTCCAGGAGGGAAGTTCAAGACCATTGATCAAGGCACTGGCCTCAGAGCTGGAGCTGTTGGTCCCCAGACAGCCCCCACACCGTGGCTTCCAAATGCCCCATAAATAGGGTAGGTCAAGTACAGAATTTTCCCAAGTATAATCTATTCCCTGAATATAACTTAACTAAAAAATATCCAAACAGCGGGGACTAAATATTGTGTTTGCCTTTGGACCCACATTGTGTTGAGGTCATGTCATTTTCAACTGGAAAACTCAGTGGCTGTGAAGTGACGCCATTGAAGAAGTGCCAAAAACTGCAGTTCCTCATACGGCCACTTGAGGCTTGTTAAAGTTGTTTAACTCAGTCAGGCTTAAAGTTATGCATAATTAACAGAACGACCACTTTGACCGGTCGGCTTGTGTGAGCCACCAGGCTTCATTCAGCACCGCCTCAGCTCCACCCACGCTCCCTGTCTTGATCTGGAGTTATTGCACGTTTTGTGTCAAAGTTAATCTTTTGGGGGCGGTGTTTTGCTCAGTTGGTAGAGCAGCCGCCCCACGTGCAAAGGCTCAGTCCTTGCTGGGGGCCCAGGGTTCGAATCTGACCTGTGGCTCTTTCCCGCATGTCAATCCCCGTCTCTCTTCCCGTGTTCCTGTCACTCTTCAGCTGTCTCTAAAAAGTTAATCTTTTGCCGTTTGTCTAGATTTAACTTCTCAAACTTACAACAAGACACAACACAGTTAGCCAGAACTAGCACACAATTCTTCCTCTAGTTTTAGGTTTGTCTTTTTCCTCCGCTACTCCTTTTCCTGCTACGTAGGCTACGTTGCCTGGTAACAGTGACCTTAAATAATGACTTTTTGATCGATTTGAATAGTAATATCTTGTGTTGTCGGCAATATTAATACATTTCATGACATAAATCCACTTGGAAATGTTACTAAATGTTGGATACATGTATAAAAATGGTCACCAGTATGAGTTCTGCTCAGTACATGAAGTACAAGAAAGGAGAATCTTATTTATTTTTATCTGCAAAATGTGAATAAAGATATTTGAGTAATCCAGGAACACATCCTGAAAGCTGTGCTCAGACTCTAACCTCATTACAGGACAACTGAATGTTCAAATGACACTGACAAACAAACTGTATTTAATATGGATCTGTTACATCATGTCTTGTACCTGATCCATGTGAAGATCTCATTGGTGTCTCCCTTATATTCACTTGAGTAATCATGACAAGCAAAGTTTGAATGTTCGCATAGCAATTTTATTCATTCAGACAGTTTGCAGTAGCAAGCCATGAACCTGATATTGTCTGATATTAGCTGTTTGATTATCTATTTGTTTCCTGCATTGTAAAGCACAAAGCTACATAATGCGAGGAGTGATGCGCTCTCTCCCAAACTATGTAGCTAAAAAAACTGCGTGACTTCTGAGAACCTCAGTAAATCAAAATGGCTGGAGCGTCTCTTGCAGGCTATTTGCTGCCGTCGTCCTCCGACCCTGGCAGGGACCGTTGCCAGCGAGCTCCATACCTAGTTGGAGGAAGGAATTAAAATACAGATTTTTTTTTGAGATTCAAGGTTGTTTTGTTTTTTTAACGCATATTTCTCTTGTTTGATATCAACACCATTTATTGTCCATACCATGGATAGCCGCTGTTTTGGTTGTTGCTGTTGCTCCCATGCTGAAAGTTGTTACCTAAAAAGACAAAGAAATGAAATTACTGCACACAATACACAATAACATTATTTGGTGATGTATGCAGTAATTTGTATATTAATGAGGCTCTATTTAACATTATTCAGGCATATTTGTAATACTCCAACGTCACAGTTTCTAGAAAGTCCTTGTGAGATTGTTCAGCATACAGCTACTACCAAAAGCATACTGCATGTAACAATGCAAACCACTTCTTATCTATTAATGATAATAACAATAAACTTGATTTATATAGCACCTTTCAAAACACAGTGACAAAGTGCAGGTCATTCTATAGTCTCAGAGTCTTGACTGCAAAGGCTCTGTCACCTTTATGTATATAACTGGACCAAATGAACAACCAAGAAAGACGCAACCTGAGAAATTACAGAATCGGCCAATGTAAGGTCAGAGATCTAACCACCTCCCATCTGTCTGGTGGTTGTTTCCTTCATCCTCTTACAAAACAAACACGTTGTTTTAGTTTGACATTCTCAAAAAATTTCAACCCCATCTACACACCATCAATCATTCAATCTGCATCCTCTCGATTTTGTTGTTTTAGTGTTCTGACCCGTATGTTCTGTGTTTTGCAGCTCCATGAATCTTCTCCTCAATCCCATTCTTTTGTTTGATTTGGTGGCCAACCTGAGTTGACTGACAGTTGCGTTTTAGTTTAGTTTTTTTTTTTTTAAAACAAAACTGAGTTTGAGTTAGTTGACTGAAATCATCATGAAACCACACTCATTGATTTGGACACAGAGCAGAGAGAGAACGAGCGACGACAGATGAGAGGAACAACAGACAGGGGGTTCAAACATTGATGAAACAGACAGACAAAAGTGAAAGTTGCACAGTTTCAGGGTTTTTGGTCGGTACAGCAGGGTCCATGAGTAAAGGATGTACGAGGATCGTAGTTCTCCAAGTCTTTCTCATAGCGTACGTTTAGTCTTTCCTTCTACTTCCTCCAAACTGCTTCTGTACTCTTTTCTTGACCGTGCTTTGTTTTCCCTGCCCCCTTTGTCTCTTTTTCTTCGTAGGAGTTACCTGATCGGTACCCCAGTGGTGTAGATCGCAAACGAACATGGGAGGGACCAGAAACATATCCTGTCTGAGCTGAGACACAGGAAGTACCTGCAGGCGACAGGAATCAGACATCAACTTTGTCAGGTACAAAACAGGTGAATATATGACAGAGCTGATTTACTTGACTTCACTTGACTTACCTGGTGATGTTCCTCAGAGAGCTGGCAGGGTCAGGAGGGTAACTTGACATTAAAGGAGAAATTCCAGGGAACACCTGACAGACACCGATGAGGGAGTCATTTAACACGGAAGTTAACCAACTGCCAGCCAATCAAGAGCAAACTAGATGAAGGGGGTTGGGCCACTGACCTCTAACTGCTTCTTCATCTCCTTGACGGGTCCAACCAGTTCTCAGGACAAGGAGGACAGACAAGGTCAGCAGACAGAATGCCAGGTACACAGTACAGACGCCAACAGACCACACAGCAGAAAGACAGACGGTACCTTGTTGTTGTCTGCATCTCTAAAGGACAGCGCGAGTATAGTAGTCTTTTTCCAGCAGGTTGAGTGTTCACAACCTTTTCGAACAGCTGAACACCACGAGCTCGTTTCTACTACCAGATAGAGACAGGACTGAACCCAGAGTCAGCATCAACACCATCATGAAGATCCTGGTCCAGTCTCTGTCCTGGTTCACCTGTGAGTCTCACTGTCGTGACCTTTCTGACCTCCCACTTGTCTGCACCTGTCTGAACCTCCACCTGTCTGACCTCCTCCTGGCTGACCCACCTGTCCAAGCTGGTTTACGTTGTTTCTTAGATCGATCTCCAGTTTGTTCACGTCAATGATGAATCCCTCCATGCATACCAAAGTTTGTCATGGTGTCCAACAAGGGTTCTGTACTAGGACCACTTTCTCAGTTCAGTTTATTATGCTTCCTTGGGAACATTATTAGGAAACCATCAATTCATGATGCTACAACCCAATTATATTTAGGATCAAGCTGATGAACCAATCAATTAACTAAACTCCCAGCAAGCCTTAAGGATATAAAAAAGTTGGATGACCTACAATTTTCTGATGTTAAATTCAGACAAACTGAAAGTTCTTGTAATTGGAACCCAAACACCTCAGAAACTTTCTTTCTAGAGACTTAGTTACTTTGATGGGATCCCCTGGCCTCCAGCTCCACTGTAAAGATCTTGGAGTTGTTTGATCAGGATTTGTCCTTTAAGTCACATAAAACAACAATTTCGCGGACTGCATTCTTCCACTTACGGAACATCGCTAAATAGACGCATCGTGTCTCACGGATGCAGAAACTAGCCCAGCATTTGTTACTTCAAGGCTGGCTCTGTTTAACCTCTTGTTATCAGGCTGCTCAATAACTCTCTGAGGACTTTGCAGTTTAATTCAGAATGCTGCTGCACGTGTTCTGACAGGAACCAAGATCAGAGATCACATCTCTCCCATTCTGGCTTCCTTGCATTGGCTCCCTGTTAATCTAGATAGAATTTAATTTTTCTCTTACTTACAAAGCTTCATGGTCAGGCACCATCGTATCTAAAAGAGCTCATAGACCTTACTACCCCTCTAGAACACTGCGCTCTCAGGATGCTGGGTTCCTTGTGGTTCTACTAGTCTCCAAAAGTAGATTGGGAGCCAGAGCTTTCAGTTATCAGGCTCCTCTTCTGTGGAAACAAAACTACCATTCTGGGTTCAGGAGGCAGACACGGTCAACATTTAAGAATAGATGAAGACTTTCCTCTTTGATAGAGCTTTTAGTTAGTGTGGTCAGGTCATCACTTAGTGATGTGCCATAGGACTGACTGAGGGGGAATACTATGTCCTCTTATATGTCTGTCTCTTCTGTCCTCTGTCTTCTGCTCTCACTCTTCTCGTCTCTTTCTCTTCTCTCTTCTCTCTCTCTTGTCTCTCTCTTCTCTTTCTTATTCTGTCTTCTGTTCTCTCTGTTTCTTTCTCCATCTGTAAAAACATTTCATGTCTCATAATCATGTCACTACAAAACTTCTTCTGGAGTTTCTGTCTCTGTCGTCCAGCAGGTCTCTTGGATCGTGGCTGCTGCTGTGGTCTGCATGACGTAACCACTACAATTACTACTGTCATTATTGCTGCCATATCTCCATCACAGTTTATAGTTATTGTGTTTTTACTGCTGATGAGCATCTGTGTCTCTCATCTGCCCCTCTCTCTCTTTTCTAAGAGTACTGTCTAAGACCTGCTCTGCATGAAAAAGTTTAATGAATAACTTTTGATATGATATAGAAATAAAATGATTGAATTGAATTGATTGAACTGTCTCACCTCCACAGTGCAGGTGAACAGGGATCCATCCAGCGGGTGACTTTGGTCTGCATGGTCCTAACAGTCCAGCGGGTTAGCAGGCGGCGAGCAAACAGCTGCTTGATGACAGGTGACTGCAGAGTCTTCAGCCAATGAGCTTTGGGCTTGGCTCTGGGACAGTGCACCCTCTCCTCCCTGAGGTGCAGGAAGTGATGTCACATTCCTGAGTAACAGTCTGTTTGTTTACCTCTTTGTGGTTTTACCTGTTTAGGTGTGGGGGTTGTGTAGCTTCAGGAAAGCTCCGCTTCTTTGGGCTGGGCCTCCTGTGCTCACCTGGCTCTGTAGTCATGGTGATTCACTGAAGGACATACTGACACGTTATCAAAACAGATGTGATGTCAGAACTTGAGAGGCAGTCAATTGGTTTCTGCCTGGGAGGGCACACAGAGCTGGAAGCTGATTGTCTGTCAGGGAAAGGATGCATTCACAGTCGTCAGAAAACAGGAAACTCGGCCATTTCAGATACAAACCCCAAAACACAAGATCCAAAGTACACAACTCGAAGTACACAATCCAAATGTATAAGACTCAAAGTACATGACCCAAAGTAGACAACCGAAGTACAAATCCAAGTACAAGAAATAAGTACACAATCCAGTATGACGACCAGAGTACACACCCCGAAGTACACGACCCAAAGTAGACGCCGAAGCACACGACCAGAAGTACACAACCCGGACTGAACTCTGAGCTGTTTTGTGACCACTTCCTGCATTGCAACCAACAACCCAGGCAGGCCTTCTTCCCAATCCTGAAGAGTTCAGCACAATAGGAATCGCTTTGAGCTTATTTTCTGACCGATAGAGTCAAATGAGAATTTCAATATGGGATCTGATGCTTGTTCTTCAATACAACTCTTCTCTAGACCATTATGGCCACTGATCTGGACTGAGGTTGTTCAGAGCACTCACCTTGTTCCTCAGCTTCCTGTAAGGGTGAAGCCACCTGAAATGTTAGTGGACCATCCTTCCAATCCAGAAAATTATTCATGCCTTGCACTGGCAAACTTTCCAAATACCAGATCAGAGGATAGATGAAACGATCTGTGGGAACCAACAGGGAACCAACCCGCACAATTACAGGAGATCTTCCACCAGAGAAGGCAAAGTGCTTTCCACAAATAAACTCTCCATCCAAAGCACAAAACCCAACCACTCAGACAAGTTGCTGCCACATGCAATGGCAATCGCAGCAAAAACGTTATCAGTCCTTTAAATCTGTCGCAACTAGTGGACAGTGTAAGAATGGACATAATATAGTGACATCACACAGGTGAAGCTGAAAATATGCAGCACTGGCTGCACCATGCTGGATTTCTGCTCACCCTCAGTACCAGTTGTTATGACGGGGAACTTAG
>NC_040018.1:27250886-27300791 GCF_000972845.2 Larimichthys crocea | reverse complement strand
TCAGAGATCTAACCACCTCCCATCTGTCTGGTGCATGAATAGAGAAGAGTACTGCCGCTAACAAACCTACACCTTTGTGATTATTTCAAAGATACCCAATTCTCCTCCACTTCTGCATGTCACCACCCCAATACGAAGCACCTTCCTGGCTTTGGATTGGTCTTGAGAATGCCAACAATCACTCAGACTGACATGTGAGTCTAGTTTTAATATATTCTCGTAGAGCACAGGGAAGTCTTTTGTTTTCAGGTGGCGGTGATGTTGTTTGCAGCAATCACCCAGAGACTAACGTTAACGGAGCAAAGCACTGAACAGACAAATGAGCAGCCTTAGTGTAATTTACCATTGAGGCCGGAGAAAGTTCCGTAGTTGTCTCCTCCAAGACACTCCCCGGCCATGAGGACGACCAGCGTCAACACCAGAAAGATCATAACACCCTTCATCCTGGAAACAAAACACATTGTGTTCCATTCAAAAACAACAGTATACCGGGGTTACAAGTCATAATACATATTTAGTACAAATTCAACAGCGCATATCCTAAAGACCATACATGTAATGAAGTAAAATGAAGAAATAAATGTGAGCTTTCTACCTGTCCACAGACTGATAGTCAGAGCCAAAAGACTGGTAAAAAGACTGAAGTGAGCTGCTGAGAGATCTTCAGGTGATGTGAAGTCAGTTGTGAATTCTTTAATCTTTTATAGGCGGTGATCAGTTCATGAGTTTTGAGAAACAACTCCCCAGAATTATCTTCATCACTGTATTGTGCAATGTCAACCCCTGTAGGCAGATGACACTGTTTTTTTTTATCACCTTTAACTTCAAGTTTCAGTCACAGAGGATTAGGTTAGAATGCTTATCACCTTCAAGTGTCCAAGCTAAATTATTAAGTTATCTTTATATATAAAAAATGTATTTGCCAAAAAACTGTTTATTGCTAAGCACTGGGATTCTTAAGAATAAGTCAAGGTGCTCGTAGTATGTGGCAATAGTCTATCTTGTAAGTTTGACTGAGGGTAGTGTCCAGCAAGTCATCTTATCAGATGGCAAGTCACAGTGATTGTGTAAGAACATTTATCAGCAATCAGCACCTTGAAGGTTTGACACACAACGCCCCAAAGTGAGGAAGAGACACCCAGTTTCAACAAATTGTGCTGCACATCATTCACTTGGTTGTCCAAAATGTTTACAGAGAGTTAACCCTCTAGACCGCAGAGCACCCTTCCAATAATTCACTATAGCTCCTGGGAGCGTCTGTCATATTAAAATAATAAGTTGTCATCAATAACCAGAGCTGGAAATATACATTATAATGTTGGATACTTAGTGGAAAGCATCGTAGACATTAGTAATGTGTGGATAATGTTTTTTCCAGGAGGGAAGTCCAAGACCATTGCCAAAGACACGACAAAATTGTGAATGAAATTCAATAAAATGTTTGTGTTGGTCTGCACAAAGCTACTCAAGTTCACACTTTTTGTTCACACTCGTTTGTAAAGCCATTTCAGAGAAAATGCGTATTGTCACTGGCACTTGGATATTGACTTAGAGAGTCATAATTACACTTATAATTAGCAGTGCTGTCTCCTGTGCCTCAGTTCATGTTTGTGTTCTGTAGAAATGTCCTTGTTTGTTGGAAATTAGCCTTCTCATCCCGACTGTGAGCTGTAAACAATACTCATATTGATTTCAGAGTTACACAGGAGTTTGGTATTTATCAGATCATAGAGCAATATTCATCTGCAACATCATCACTTACTGTTTTAAAAACACACTCTTCATATGTAGGTTAAAAAAACATGCTTTTGACCTGAGTTTGAAACCCACCAGGACCAACTGGAGCGTTTACGCTTGATGTTCACATGAGTTTGCTCAGGATGCTCCGGTTTTCTCAAAGGTATTTACCTGCTGTTGCCCTTAATCAAGGCACTGGCCTCAGACATCCACCACACCGTGGCCTCCAAATGCCCCATAAATAGGGTAGTTGAAGTGCAGAGGACACATTTCCCAAGTATAACCTATTCCCTGAGTATAACGTCACTAAAAATAAACAGCAGGGACTAAATACTTGTGTTTGCTTTTGGACGCACATTGTATTGAAATAATATCATGATCAAGTGGCAATCTCTACGGTTGTGATGTGCAATTCCTTGAACAGCCACTTGAAGCTGGCTGTAGAACGAGTTCATCTCCATTAGCCCCCATGTTAAAATGTCTGAAAAGAGGCAAGAGTACCAAGATGGCAACAACCAGAGCCATCACTCACTAAGCTTAACAACGGCTCCTCAGAAACCTGTAGGTGATTTTTTTTTTTCATGTCCAGAGCCCAGAATGACTGGGAAACGGGCAGGACACATCTCTGCAGACCCTTCCCTTTACCCCGGACACAACCTGTTTGAGCTTCTCCCCTCTGGTCGGCGCTACAGCTACTCTGTACGCTAAAACAAACAGACGCAGGAACAGTTTCTTCCCACAGGCTGTCACTGTGATCAACAGCTAAAACCGCGAAGACTCACAGTGAAAGTAACATTACTCTGCATATCTGTCAGCCTGCGATACCTGCACGTTATGATTTATTTATTTATCCGCACTGTTTAGGCGCCATTTAGTCTGTTGTACATAGATATGTATACTGTCATAGCCACCTATCTCATGCACAGAACACAACCGTTTGTAGAAACCATTCATTCGTCCCACCTGCACCATTGCACCATCAGTCCTTTATCCAGTCCACAAATGCTGCTAATTCACGGGAGGGAAAGTGTTTAAATCCTGGTGTTTTTTTTGGCACCACCGATTAGGATTTTTCCAAGACACTCCCGTTCGGCCATGAGGACACCAGCGTCAACACCAGAAATCATAACACCCTTCATCCTGGAAACAAACACCATTGTGTTCCATTCAAAAACAACAGTATACCGGGGTTACAAGTCATAATACATATTTAGTACAAATTCACATCGCATAAAGACCATACATGTAATGAAGTAAAATGAAGAAATAAATGTGAGCTTTCTACCTGTCCACAGACTGATAGTCAGAGCCAAAAGACTGGTAAAAAGACTGAAGTGAGCTGCTGAGAGATCTTCAGGTGATGTGAAGTCAGTTGTGAATTCCTTTAATCTTTTAAATGCGGTGATCAGTTCATGAGTTTTGAGAAACACTCCCCAGAATTATCTCCTCATGTATTGTGCCCCTGTAGGCAGTGACACTGTTTTTTTTATCACCTTTAACTTCAAGTTTCAGTCACAGAGGATTAGGTTAGAATGCTTATCACCTTCAAGTGTCCAAGCTAAATTATTAAGTTATCTTTATTTATCTAAAATGTATTAGCCAAAAACTATTTATTGCTAAGCACTGGGATTCTTAGATAAGTCAAGGTGCTCGTAGTATGTGGCAATAGTCTATCTCGTAAGTTTGACTGAGGGTAGTGTCCAGCAAGTCATCTTATCAGATGGCAAGTCACAGTGATTGTGTAAGAACATTTATCAGCAATCAGCACCTTGAAGGTTTGACACACAACGCCCCAAAGTGAGGAAGAGACACCCAGGGAAAAGTGTATGAGGGCCATGCCAAATGTTACTCACTGTTCAATTTACCAGCACTTGTATACGTTTTCTTTTGGCTGCTGAGTGGAGCAAATCTATCATCCATTTGCACATTTTGACGGTATTTGGCTGGTGGATGGTGCTAATTTTGTGTTTTCAATCCTAATTTAATTTCAACAAATTGTGCTGCACATCATTCACTTGGTTGTTTACAGAGAGTTAACCCTCTAGACCGCAGAGCACCCTTCCAATAATTCACTATAGCTCCTGGGAGCGTCTGTCATATTAAAATAATAAGTTGTCATCAATAACCAGAGCTGGAAATATACATCATAATGTTGGATACTTAGTGGAAAGCATCGTAGACATTAGTAATGTGTGGCTAATGTTTTTTCCAGGAGGGAAGTTCAAGACCATTGATCAAGGCACTGGCCTCAGAGCTGGAGCTGTTGGTCCCCAGACAGCCCCCACACCGTGGCTTAAAATTATGCATAATTAACAGAACGACCACTTTGACCGGTCGGCTTGTGTGAGCCACCAGGCTTCATTCAGCACCGCCTCAGCTCCACCCACGCTCCCTGTCTTGATCTGGAGTTATTGCACGTTTTGTGTCAAAGTTAATCTTTTGGGGGCGGTGTTTTGCTCAGTTGGTAGAGCAGCCGCCCCACGTGCAAAGGCTCAGTCCTTGCTGGGGGCCCAGGGTTCGAATCTGACCTGTGGCTCTTTCCCGCATGTCAATCCCCGTCTCTCTCTTCCCGTGTTCCTGTCACTCTTCAGCTGTCTCTAAAAAGTTAATCTTTTGCCGTTTGTCTAGATTTAACTTCTCAAACTTACAACAAGACACAACACAGTTAGCCAGAACTAGCACACAATTCTTCTTCCTCTAGTTTTAGGTTTGCCTTTTTCCTCCGCTACTCCTTTTCCTGCTACGTGGACTACGTTGCCTGGTAACGTGACCTTAAATAATGACTCTTTTGATCGATTTGATAGTAATATCTTGTGTTGTGCAATATTAATACATTTCATGACATAAATCCACTTGGAAATGTTACTAAATGTTGGTACACTGTATAAAATGGTCACCAGTATGAGTTCTGCTCAGTACATGAAGTACAAAGAAGAGAATCTTATTTATTTTTATCTGCAAAATGTGAATAAAGATATTTGGTAATCCAGGAACACATCCTGAAAGCTGTGCTCAGACTCTAACCTCATTACAGGACAACTGAATGTTCAAATGACACTGACAAACAAACTGTATTTAATATGGATCTGTTTCATCATGTCTTGTACCTGATCCATGTGAAGATCTCATTGGTGTCTCCCTTATATTCACTTGAGTAATCATGACAAGCAAGTTTGAATGTTCGCATAGCAATTTTATTATTCAGACAGTTTGCAGTAGCAAGCCATGAACCTGATATTGTCTGATATTAGCTGTTTGATTATCTATTTGTTTCCTGCATTGTAAAGCACAAAGCTACATATGCGAGGGTGATGCGCTCTCTCCCAAACTATGTAGCTAAAAAAACTGCGTGACTTCTGAGAAAACTCAGTAATTGGTGGAAACGGCGTTTCCATGGAAGTAGTCCGGGCGTCTCTAGCCGTGCACCGGCGGGGCCGCGCGGACCCCCAGCGAGATCGATACCTGTTGGAGGAAGGAATTAAAATACAGATTTTTTTTTGAGATTCAAGGTTGTTTTGGTTTTTTTAACAAATATTTGTCTTGTTTGATTCAAAACCATTTATTGTCCATACCATGATAGCCGCTGTTTTGGTTGTTGCTGTTGCTCCCATGCGTGAAGTTTACCTAAAAAGACAAAGAAATGAAATTACTGCACACAATACACAATAACATTATTTGTGTGATGTATGCAGTAATTTGTATATTAATGAGGCTCTATTTAACATTATTCAGGCCATTGTAATACTCAACGTCACAGTTTCTAGAAAGTTTGTGAGATTGTTCAGCATACAGCTACTACCAAAAGCATACTGCATGTAACAATGCAAACCACTTCTTATCTATTAATGATATAACAATAAACTTGATTTATATAGCACCTTTCAAACACCAGTGACAAAGTGCAGGTCATTCTCTAGTCTCAGAGTCTTGACTGCAAAGGCTCTGTCACCTTTATGTATATAACTGGACCAAATGAACAACCAAGAAAGACGCAACCGAGAAAATTACAAGAATCGGCCAATGTAAGGTCAGGATCTAAACCACCTCCCATCTGTCTGGTGCATAATAATAGAGAAGAGTACTGCCGCTACAAACCTCCACCT
Organism: Larimichthys crocea; assembly: GCF_000972845.2. Classification (NCBI taxonomy): domain Eukaryota; kingdom Metazoa; phylum Chordata; class Actinopteri; family Sciaenidae; genus Larimichthys; species Larimichthys crocea. The sequence goes on along the minus strand of NC_040018.1, from coordinate 27,294,951 downwards.
TTGTGTATTTCACAAGATACCCCCATTCTCCTCCACTTCTGCATGTCACCCCCCCATACGAAGCACCTTCCTGGCTTTGGATTGGTCTTGAGAATGCCCACCCTCACCTGTTTTTTGTACCAGGCTGTAAACATGTTTATTTCTGCTGTGAAGTTGGACATTTGGACATGGGGACTTATGGAGACTGACTCACTTCTGGAGCCAGCCTCAAGTGGACGTTAGAGGAACTGCAGCTTTTAGCACTTCCACATTGGCTTCATTTCCCAGCTGGGGAGGTTGCCACTTGGTCACAACCTATCCACAACCTGATTACACATATAAATCATATGATAATATATAAAATATATAAATGTATGAAACATTATAAAAACATAAAACAAACATTGATTATAAATATAATAAATAAACATTTACACACAGAGATGATGCAGGAGGTTTTCATGCAGCAGGAAACACCCCGCTGCAACACACACACACACACACACACACACACACACACACACACACACACACACACACACAGAGCTGCAGTGTGATGAAGCAGAATGATGCTCTCTCTCTCTCTCTCTCTCTCTCTCTATAATAATCTGATCATCTCTTCTATCAATAACCTTCTCATGTCCTCATCGATCAGCAGCTCGTCTTCACCTGTTTTCGTGTCCTCGTGTCTACCTGTCCTCCTGTCCTGTCCTCGTGCAGGACGCTCGCCCTCTTCCTCCAGGTAACGGCCGGACGCTTTTTTTTTTATTACGTCATCGCTCTCTACGACAGAGCGCACGCACGACGGCGACGGCACAGCTGTGACGCCATGACGCACGGCGCGTAGACAGATGTTCGTATTAAACCAGAGCGCCCCCCCCCCCCCCCCCCCCATTGTGGCTGTGTGTGTGTGTGTGTGTGTGTGTGTGTGTGTGTTACTCACCAGTAAATTGGAAACATCACCGTCATCGATTGAGACAGAAAAAGGAGAAGTTAATGGGAGGATTACAAATATATACACACACACACACACACACATACGTTCGTTAGGTACACCTGTTACCTGTACAGTGTGATCTGTTTATGTCACAGATGGATGTTGGCTCACACTGTACAGGTGTACCTAATGAAGTGGCTACTTGGTGTACACAGTATATACAGTATGTGCAGTATATACAGTATATACAGTACAGTATGTGTAGTATATATAGTACATTATGTACACAGTATATACAAGTATATACATTATGTACACAATATACATAGTATGTGCAGTATATACAGTACATACATTATGTACACAATATACATAGTATGTGCAGTATATACAGTACATACATTATGTACACAGTATATATATTTGTGCGGTATATACAACAGTATATAGAGTATATACACAGTATCAGTCCAAGTCTGGACAGGTCTGAATCAGAACTCTCAGATTTGGACTCATCAGTCTAAAGTCCAGATGTCCTCTGGTCTGATGTCCATTCATGTATTTGTTGGTCTCCATCAGTCATTCAGACCATGAAGGTGATTCACACAGTCTGAACACTTCATCGTTGTTCTGTGTTGAACTTATCTGCAGCAGAGCTAACTCTGGCTCTTCTTCAAGAGACACTTTGATCAGAGTGTTTGATGAAGATACAATCAGAGTTGTTGAAATGTTCTGGACTGACTGACCTTCATGTCTTAAAGTAATGATGGACTGTCGATTGTCTTCACCTGGCTGAGCTCTTCTTGTGATAATATGGATTACAACAGTAGATGAATATTTACTGTCTGCCATCATGACCTCACACAGTCAAATTATTTCACAGTTTGATGTTTTTAGTTTCTACAACAAACAAATCATAAAAATAAAAGTCCACACTTTAGACTTTAGACTATACACATAAATATTATACACATGTGTAAATATATGAAGAACAAATGAGACAGATTCAGCACAACATGATGAGGATGATGACTATAAAGATGGAGCACAGATCAGACAGCATCAGTGACATCACTAAAACACAGCGAGCTAATGACATGATACAGAAGTGATTTTACCTGTTCAGGTGTTCAGGTGAAGATGATGAATGTTAAAGTCCGTTAAATGTGTGTGTGTGTGTGTGTGTCTGTCTGTTGTCCGGTCTGTTGTTCAGACAGATTAGTGATTTTAACTCTGACACATCAGGCCACGCCCAAACAGATTACCTCTCCCCCTCAGTACAGCTGTCAATCACATGGTGGGGGTGGGTTTACAGATGTGCAGTCACCCATTCATGATGACCTCCCTGCAAAGGATTATGGGATTTGAGTTTAGAAACATGAACACTGATGATGAGCAGAGTGAGACAGTGTTTGTCTGGCGTGATGCTCCCTCCATTCAGTCGTGGTCTCCTATTTGTGGAGCTGATCTATGATTGGCTGATATGTGATTGTCTTTGACCATAACCAGGTTGAAAAGTAGTGAGTAAGTTTTGTTGGTCTGTGCAGTCAGAATAGCATGATTACTACAGTGTTAAATAAATCATTGTGCTGCACAGGGAGGGGTTATTATAGCCACATCTTATTTCAGACCTGTTAGCGCCTTCTAGAGACAGCAACATTCAAAGCAGAGCATGAATGGAAAGAGCAAAATGATTACAGGCTCTGCATTACCTCTGAGAATAATAAAGGTTTGATCCTGTTTCTCTTTGAACTAGCAGCCTTAGTCGACCATTTTGCTCTTAAAGGGCGAGGACAGCGATGGAATATGTCTATGTCTATATATCTCCATCATTTTATACTGCTCTGTCTGTTCTCTGTTCATCATCACTGTGTGGTTTGAATCAGCCACCAAACAGAACAGACTGCAACAGACAGTCAAGACTGCAGAGAAGATCATCAGTGTCAGCTGGCCCTCCATCCATGACTTATACCAGAGTCAGGACACATCTCTGCAGATTCTTACCAACCCCAGCACAGCCTGTGTGATCTTCTCTCCTCTGGGAGGCGCTGCAGATTACTGAATGCCAAAACAGACTCGGGCCATCGCTCTATTCATCAGCTAAACCAGACACACAGTGTCAGGTACAATTCCTGTGTAGAACCTGTGTATTAGAAATTATTATCTCCACTGTTGACATTTGTTCTTTCAGTATGTGTATGTTCAGGATTTTACACACATACAATCTATTCACGCCTCTCACACTGTATATACTTTAATTATCTACACAACACAACCTGCTGCATGAATCATATTTATTTCAGCTTCCTTTGCACTGACTGTCTACAAATGTTACTATTGTTTGAGATTCTGTGGAATAAAAGCAGAAACAAGCTGGGCTGACTCCAGCTCTCTTTCTTTAATGCAGATACATCTGTTCATGTCAGTCTCTTTGATCATTCTCTCTCTCTCCTTGTGTCCATCTGCTTGCCTGTGCTGAGCAGCTCTGACCTCTCTCAGTTCATCTCCATTAGGCTGTTCTCCTGTTTTTGTCTCCTCCAGCTCATCCCTCCTTTCCTTTTCCTCAAGAATACTGGCTTGGAGATGACTCAGATTAGAAGCATGGCTGCTGCTGGAATTCCGACTAATCTGAGAGTTTGTAGTAATATGAGTCCTCTTGATGGGAGAACTACGTGAGCCATGGGATCATGTATGTGCCTTCAGCATATGAATCCCATAGTAGTCAGGAGGCTGCCTCTGTCATGCTAACTGTCTGTGTGAGGGGTTTAGCTAATGCTTCAAAGATACTGATGACCCTGGTTTGATCCTCTGTGAGAGGTAGACAACAATGGTTTAGGTGAAAGGCCAGGTTCAGTGCTGTGGGGTGGACTCATCCATGTTGAGCTGCTTCAGTCTCTTCCACCTTGGGATCCATCCATATACTCAGTAGAAGGGGCCTGACCTTCATTAGTGCGCTCATCAACAGGATGAATGGCATCAGTCACTCAGTCAGCCATGTTAGCTCACTGTGTGGAGTGTGGCTCAGTCTCTGGCTCCAAGGACCATTTGTTGTGGATATAAAAGTTCAATATGTTTGAATGTTTGTTATGAGTTTTCTTGTTGATGATCGCTGTGGTTTCTGTTATAGAGCCTGGCACATCAAACTGGCATCAAAGGAACCACCCTAAGCTGGTTTAAGTCTTTTTTCTTAGATCGATCTCAGTTTGTTCACGTCAATGATGAATCCTCCATGCAGACCAAAGTTTGTCATGGTCCCACAAGATTCTGTACTAGGACCACTTCTATTCAGTTTATATATGCTTTCTCTAGGGAGTCATCCTCAGTTAACTAAACTCCAAGCATGCCTTAAGGATATAAAAAGTTGGATGACCTACAGTTTTCTGATGTTAAATTCAGACAAACTGAAGTTCTTGTAATTGGACCCAAACACCTCAGAAACTCTCTTTCTAGAGACTTAGTTACTTTAGATGGGATCACCCTGGCCTCCAGCTCCACTGTAAAGAATCTTGGAGTTGTTTTTGATCAGGATTTGTCCTTTAACGTCACATAAAACAAATTTCGAGGGCTGCATTCTTCCACTTACGTAACATCGCTAAAATCAGATGCATTGTCTCTCAGGCGGATGCAGAAAAACTAGTCCACGCATTTGTTACTTCAAGGCTGGACTATTGTAACTCTTTGTTATCAGGCTGCTCCAATAAGTCTCTTAGGACTTTGCAGTTAATTCAGAATGCTGCTGCACGTGTTCTGACAGGAACCAAGATCAGAGATCACATCTCTCCCATTCTGGCTTCCTTGCATTGGCATCCCCCACCCCTGTTAAATCTAGAATAGAATTTAAATTCTTCTCTTACTTACAAAGCTCTTTGTCACACCATCATATCTAAAAGAGCTCATAGTACCTTACTACCCTCTAGAACACTGCGCTCTAGGACGCTGGGTTCTTGTGGTTCCTTGTGGTTCCTTGTGGTTCTATAGTCTCCAAAAGTAGATTGGGAGCCAGGCTTTCAGTTTCAGGCTCCTCTTCTGTGGAACAAACTACCATTCTGGGTTCAGAGGAGGACACGGTCAACACCTTTAAGAGTAGACTGAAGCTTTCCTCTTATAGAGCTTATGATGTTTGCTGGATCAGGATGCCCTTAGTTATGCGCACATAGGACTATACGTACTTTCTCTCTCTCATCTCATTTTTCCCTTATAAAACGGTATTGGTTGAAGATGTACTCAATCTCCTTACTAAAACACTACTCAACATTATTCTGTCTCTCTCTACTCTCTTTCTCTTCTCTCTCTTCTCTGTTCTCTCTCTCTCTCTCTCCATCTGTAAACCTTCATGTCTCATACTAATGTCACTAACTAAACTTCTTCCCGGGTTTCTGTCTTGTGTCCAGCAGGTTCTCGTGGATGTGGCTGCTGCTGTGGGTCCTGCATGACTCTCACTAACCATATTACTACTGTCATTATTGCTGTATATCTGCTGTCTTATCTGTGGTACATCCTTTTCAGTCATTGTAATTCATTGTCCTTTTATCAGTCATGTTAATTCCTTGTCATTTTATCAGTCATTGTAATTCATTGTCATTTTATCCAGTCATTGTATATTCATTGTCATTTCTTATCAGTCATTGTAATTCATTGTCATTTTATCAGTCCTGTAAATTCATTGTCATTTTACATCATTGTATTCATGTCATTTTTCATCTCTGTAATCATTGTATTTTATCAGTCATGAAATCATTTCATTTATCAGTCATTGTCATTCATTGTCATTTTATCAGTCCTTGTAATTCATTGTCATTTTATCAGTCATTGTAATTGTACATATGTTTGTGTTGTTTGTTCTGTACACTGACTCTATTACACGTCTGTCCGTCCTGGGAGAGGGATCCCTCCTCTGTGGCTCTTCCTGAGGTTTCTTCCACCTTTTTTCCCTGTTAAAGGTTTTTGTGGGCAAGTTTTTCCTCACTGGAACCGAGGGTCTAAGGACAGAGGGTGTCACTCCCTGTACAGATTGTAAAGCCTCAGAGGAAAATGGACTTTGTGACTTTGGGCTATACAAATAAAATCTGATTTGATCTGATTTGATTTGGATTGGTTCTGAACAGAGAAAGAATATTTACAACAAATCATGAACCTGTTCTTCAAATCATGTCATATATGAACAGGATGCTGTTTAGCTCAGTACGTTTTGTACAGTGGCTCAAATCTGACCTGTGACCATCCCCCTCTACACACACACACACACACACACACACACAATGAATGAATGAATAAAAAAGTTTAAATACTTCATATCAATTTAATAATTAGAATTAATTTGACAGATGACGGTGATGATGAAGATTAATTAGATTTTTTTGTATGGGTTTGATTGGTCTTCGGAGCAGCCCTCTGATTGGCCGAGGCAGCTGGCATTCAGCGGGTGGGCGGGACCTGTGAGCTCCGGTAGGTCTGAGTGTTTTTCAGACAGAAGAGGACGAAGAAGAAAGAAAGAAAGAAAGAAAGAAAGAAAGAAAGAAAGAAAGAAAGAAAGAAAGAAAGAAAGAAAAGTTTATTCTGTCCTGCTGAAAAAGAGACCAACGAAGAAGAAAAAACAAACTTTGGCTCCAGCGCGAGTTTGTTTATTTCTCTGTGTAGACAGACAGACAGACAGACAGGAGGACAGACAGACAGAGAGACAGAGAGACAGACAGACACTGTGTACCATCTGTGCTTACTTTTAAACTGGCAGTGAGACACTCAGCTTCTGTCTGTCTGTCACAGAGGACGCAGGATGGCACCGGGGTGTGTCACCGCCCTCAGCCGGACCTCCTCCGGCGGGCACACAGAGCTCTGACAGCCCGCTGCTGGATCTGTGTCAGTGAACCCGGACTGAAACAGTGGATCCAGACCGAAGTGGACTGAAGTGGACCGAGGTGGACTAGCTGGGTTCAAGATGTCCTCAGAGATGGCTGTAGGTGTGGTCTTCAGGGTTCTGCTGCCCCTCAGTTTGACTGCAGGTAAGACCAGTGTTTGTCTTGAAGTTGTTTCTGGAGGAAGAACTTGAAGTACTGAGAGTACTCTGTCAAAAGTACTAACACACACTGTAAAAATACTGAGTATGTACTGTACTAAAAGTACAGTACATACAAGTAAAACAATGATCAATAACTGATAGGTTTATTCTATCTATGATGAAGACCCGTGACAAGGGCAGCAGCCAATCAGAGAGCCCATATGAAACCACTCAGATGTTTGTTCATCATAGACTAACATCAAATCAAATCAAATCAAATCAAATATCACATATTACTACTGGCATTATTGCTACCATATCTGCTACTGTAATCATTTTATCAGTCATTGTAATTCATTGTCATTTTATCAGTCATTGTAATTGTACAATATGTTTGTGTTGATTTGTTCTGTACACGTGACATCTATTGCACGTCTGTCCGTCCTGGGAGAGGGATCCCTCCTCTGTGGCTCTTCCTGAGGTTTCTTCCACCTTTTTTCCCTGTTAAAGGTTTTTGTGGGCAAGTTTTTCCTCACTGGAACCGAGGGTCTAAGGACAGAGGGTGTCACTCCCTGTACAGATTGTAAAGCCTCAGAGGAAAATGGACTTTGTGACTTTGGGCTATACAAATAAAATTGATTTGAAAATTGATTTGATTTGATATGAAACCACTCAGATGTTTGTTCATCATAGACTAACGTCTGTGACCTCCTGCTGATCCACACTGACCTGTGATCAGGTGACCCACACTGACCTGTGATCAGGTGACCCACACTGACCTGTGATCAGGTGAACGGTGTCTCTGTCATTCGTACGTCTGTTCTCACACTATGTAACTTTGGGCTCCGGGTCGGGAGAAGTACGTAACGCTTTACGGGGGAATGCTGACAGGGAGTGGAGCCAGTGTCGTGCCAGAACCGGAGTTGGCTGAGGGGGTAATGAAACCGGGCTCAGCAGCCTCTATGGACATAATGGCAGAGGAGAAGAGAGCGAAGAGGAAGTGTGGGATACTACAACATATTGATCCAGTACCAAATGAATACAGGACCAGTATTGCCGATACAGCAGCTCATCTATTTTCGTGTAGGGAAGAGCAATGCATCGTAACTCATGAAGTGAATGCATCAATATGCAAATATAGGAATACTAATCTTCCTTTGACAGTTAACACAAAAGGTTGTTACATTCAGCCATATTCACATTTCCGGTTTCAATCTTCATACAGAAATATATATTTTCATTTCCAATAAAATAATTCATTTTGATTTATTTCAACTGGCTGAATATCTTACAGTCCATATTTAATCAGTCTGCTAAAATTACAGCTAATGACTGAACTGAAATAACTGAACTAATGCTGGAAATTTAAATCTTTAATCTTTAAATCTTTAAAAACTTTAAATCAGGTACCTGGACATAATTGACCAAGATGAAAGGTCTCTGCCAGTGACGTCTGTCTTGGCGCCGGGAGTCTGGTTCTGGTTTGGGGAGGATGGGAAGTGATCATGTAAGTTGTAGTTGTTTAAACTGAACGTAGATAAGACAACAAGTATTAATATCGGTACGAATGTTGGTATCATTACTGTCAATATTTTAGATCAAATCGCCCACCACTAAAATAAAAGGCTGACAGACAGGCGCTGAGCTGGGCATCTAGCTGTTGACTAGTAAGTAATATTAGCTGTCTGAAACCGGGACGTCACTTCGGGAGCCAGCCTCAAGTGGACGTTTAAGGAACTGCAGTATTTGGCACTTCCTGTGGTCAGTTCACAGACACAGAGGGTGATGATTGACTTCTTTAGTTTTGACTTCTTTAGTTCTTAAGCTTGTTGCTGGTTAACTATGTTGGCATTTCTCATTCAACACAATGGGCTCCATTAGCAGTTAACGAGTTGCTAAAGTGCCCTTGAGCAAAGTGCTAGTGTTCCAAAACCTTCCATGATCAGTCTCAAGCCTTAAATTGAGTTTTTTAGGTGGAATCTCCCTTTAAGATCGCTTCACATTCCAGAGAGAGGGGGAGGCGTCTGTGTTGACACACCGCTAACCACACACACACACATATACACACACACACACACACACACACACACACACACACACACACACACACACACACACAACCAGATGTTACCTGAGAAAGTAGAGGGGGAGGGGAGGTTAAACAGGGGGGGCACTCTTCCTGTCTGTACAGCCCCACACACACACACAGCTGTAAACAGTTTGTGTGTGTGTGTGTGTGTGTGTGTGTGGAGGCGTTCATCCAAAGACTGTTTATGAATCTTCTGTCGGAGACTGAAATACATTTCAAACTCTGTCAACACTCAGACTGTACAGGCTACAAACATATCAACATGACACGGACATAAAAACAACTTCTAAACATGTTAACAACATGTGTACTGAGCCATGTACTGATCCATGCACTGATCCATGTACTGATCCATGTTTTAATCCATGTACTGATCCATGTTTTAATCCATGTACTGATCCATGTTTTAATCCATGTGCTGATCCATGCACTGATTTATGTGTTAATCCATGTACTGATCCATGTACTGATTTATGTGTTAATCCATGTACTGATCCATGTACTGATCCATGTACTGATCCATGTGCTGATCCATGTGCTGATCCATGTTTTAATCCATGTACTGATCCATGCACTGATCCATGTTTTAATCTATGTGCTGATCCATGCACTGATCCATGCACTGATCCATGTTTTAATCTATGTGCTGATCCATGCACTGATCCATGTACTGATCCATGTACTGATCCATGTGCTGATCCATGTTTTAATCCATGTACTGATCCATGCACGGATCCATGTTTTAATCCATGTACTGATCCATGCACGGATCCATGCACTGATCCATGTTTTAATCTATGTGCTGATCCATGTTTTAATCCATGTGCTGATCCATGTACTGATCCATGCACTGATCCATGTTCTGTGTTCACAGCCTGTGTGTTGCGGTATAATGGATTCTCTCTGGTCTACGTACTCTTGCTGCTACTGCTGCCACTACTGCCTGAACCATCCATCTGCTCCACCTCAGGTACTGATCCTAATCAACACTCATCAGTACTGATCAATCTAATCAACACACCATCACTCCCATTGAAAACACATTTATGAATGATTGGGTTATGATAAGGTTAGGTATAAGCGGACGCAATGCTTATAATAGGCTTTGAGAAGATCACAGGCACATGGGAAAAATGTATAAAAGATACTTTAAAGGACTCTTAATTATACCGAGATCGGTTAAAAAAGGAGTAAGAAGGAAGGTAAAAGATAAAATAAAACAAAGGCAATAAAGGAACTGTGGAGGATCGTGGTTAAAAAAGTAAAAACTCAGTGACCACTACTCAAGTGAAGCAGCGGGAGTATCATTCTTGAAGAAGGTCGCTCCTGTTCTCCAAGATACCTCTCCCAGTTCAAAGTGCCCACATCCTTGTCGGTTGCTCTGTTCTTTATAAAAAAAAAAAAAGGATATAATATAGGGTTAGCATCAGCACACACACACACGCACACACACGCACGCACACACACACACACACACACACACACACACACACACACACACACACACACACACACACACGCACACGCGCACACACACACAGTCTCAGGTGATGACAGGAAGTGGTTTTCTTCCTTAGGAAACACAGACAATAGGAGGGACAGCGTCTGTTTATACAAGAAGTGTGATGACCTGTCGTGTGACATCACTTCCTGTGTCCTTGTAGTTTTTCTAAATGTGGAGGAAACCAAACAATCACTGTTTACATCAGTTTGACCACATGAAGTACAAGATGAAGTACAAGGATGATGAAGGAAAATGAAGTAAAGTACAGTGAAGTTAAGTACAGTAAAGTGAACTACAGTAAAGTGAAGTACAGTGAAGTGAACTATAGTGAACGAAAGTACAGTAAAGTAAACTACAGTGAAGTGAAGTACAGTGAAGTGAAGTACAGTAAAGTAAACAACAATGAATTGAAGTACAGTGAAGTGAACTATAGTGAACGAAAGTACAGTAAAGTAAACTACAGTGAAGTGAAGTACCGTGAAGTGAAGTACAGTGACGTGAAGTGAAGTACAGTAAAGTAAACTACAGTGAAGTACAGTAAAGTAAACTACAATGACGTGAACTATAGTGAACGAAAGTACAGTAAAGTAAACTACAGTGAAGTGAACTACAGTAAGGTAAACTACAGTGAAGTGAAGTACAGTAAAGTAAACTACAGTGAAGTACAGTAAAGTAAACTACAGTAAAGTGAAGTACATTAAAGTAAACTACAGTGAAATACAGTAAAGTGAAGTACAGTGAAGTGAAATACAGTAAAGCAAACTACAGTGAAGTGAAGTACAGTGAAGTGAAATACAGTAAAGCAAACTACAGTGAAGTGAAGTACAGTAAAGTAAACAACAATGAAGTGAAGTACAGTGAAGTGAAGTACAGTAAAGTGAACTATAGTGAACGAAAGTACAGTAAAGTAAACTACAGTGAAGTGAACTACAGTAAGGTAAACTACAGTGACATGAAGTACAGTGAAGTGAAGTACAGCAAAGCAAACTACAGTGAAGCAAACTACAGTGAAGTGAAGTACAGTGAAGTAAACAACAATGAAGTGAAGTACAGTAAAATAAACTACAGTGAAGTGAAGTACAGTAAAGTGAAGTACAGTAAAGTAAAGAACAATGAAGTGAAGTACAGTGAAGTGAAGTACAGTAAAGTAAAGAACAATGAAGTGAAGTACAGTAAAGTAAACTACAGTGAAGTGAAGTACAGTAAGGTAAAGAACAATGAAGTGAAGTACAGTAAAGTAAAGAACAATGGAGTGAAGTACAGTAAAGTAAACTACAGTGAAGTGAAGTACAGTAAACTACAGTGAAGTGAAGTACAGTGAAGTGAAGTACAGTAAAGTAAACTACAGTGAAGTGAAGTACAGTTTTTCAAAATAAAGTCTGGTTGAAATGGTGTTGTGTTTGTTTCATAGGTAACACGTGTCGCTGTGTGACGGTGGTGTGTGTCTCCAGTTTCCTCTTCCTGTTACTGCAGTGCTTCTTCCAGCTGACCACGGCAACACTGCAGCCAGAGTCCAACTGTACGATACACCTGTCTGTCTGTCTGTCTGTCTGTCTGTCTGTCTGTCTGTCTGTAAGGTTAACCTCTCTCTCTCTGTCTGTCTGTCTGTCTGTCTGTCTGTCTGCAGGTACGTCGTGGCAGAAAGCTCTCAGTCAGCTCGGCCTGGTGAGGTAAGAATGACATCATGTTTCACTCTCTCTTATTCACTGTGTGATGTGGAACAGAGGACAGGAGGTGTGATATGGAGGACAGGAAAGGAGGCCAGAACTCTGTGACTAATCATGAACTGTCTGTCTGCGTCAGTCTGACAGGAAGTGATACGGGCTCAGCAGTGAGACAGGTGTTTCCAGATGTCGGCGTGCTGGTTGTCGGCCTTCTGACCTGGAGGCTGATCGTAAGACTGAACAGCAACACACACACAGAGGTAACACACACACACACACACACACACACACACTAATGAAGCAGGTGTAATCTTGTTAAGTCGTCTCCTCTTGTTTCTTAACAAGGTTTCCTGTCTATTAGTGTGTAACTCAGTAAGCTATTTATTAACAGTAATCTGGTTTGTGACTGCATGAGGACACACACACACGCACTCTTACACGCACACACACACACACACATTGATTTGGTTTCAGGTTCAGTCAGTTTGTTTGTCGAAGTCTGTTTATTAACATGAAACCAGACCAGCAGCACTGACAGACCATCGGGACACCAACCCTCTTACTTCTCCTCTTCACCCCCCCCTCCTCGTCTTCCTCCTCCTTGTCTTCCACCTCGTCATCCTTCTCCTCCCTCCTCCTCCTCAGTTTGTTTATTAATCTTTGAATCTTTGATTTTTGAATATTAAATGATCATTCCAGAGTGCTGCTCAGATTATCATTTATGTGTTAATCTGCTGTTAGTGTGACAGAAACTGATCTCTATCAGGATCTATCACAAACTTTAGAGAACAACACTAGTGTTTTTTAGCCACTGCAGGAGGAGCTCAGGTTTGAAGAGGACTCTGTGCTCGGTGAGGGTGAGGAGCAGGATGAGGAGGAGGAAGGCACCAGAAACAGAGTTCTGCTTGAATTGGAGTTACTGGTTTGTAAAACCAGGCAGATGGTGGGAAACATGATGACCACTGGAGGAAAAGTCCTGCTGACGGCCCTACTGGGACTCACAGGTGAGCACCGACAGATGACCTGTAGAATCTGATGAACTCGGGTCAAAGCTCAACTTTGTGTGTATCACAGTACCAGGCTACAAACTGGATTGATTGAGAAACATTCTGTCACATGCTTTGTCGGGGTCCAACTGGGCCTGTACTTGCTTTCCTGGTGTCCCTCTGATAGGCCCATATTAGGTTAGACCTGCCTTCTTTGAGGTTGCTAAACTAATCAATAACGATCATCCCAGTGACACATGAAGCATCCTAAACCTGAAGGTCATATCAGGACCAGAACCAGGTAGAACTGTTGAGGAGATGAACTGGGGCAGAATCAGGTAGAAGTGAAGGAGGTGCTGCTTGTTGAAGAGAAGGTAACCTCCCTCTCTCTCCTCCCCCCAGGTATCATCTTCCCCTCTCTCTCCTCCCTCCTCTACCTCCTCTGCTTCCAGGTATTGTGTACCTGGTGGGCATGGTCAGGTCAAGTCCCACCCCTCCTTTTCAGGTGTGTGTCTGTGATGTCACTACTCTACTCCTCCTCCCATTTTCTGCTCGTCTACTGCTACCAGCTGCCCTCACTACAGGAGGCGTGGCCTCCCAACCACACCTCTGCCAGGTAATACACCTCCAACAGGTAGAACCGTTACAGTTACTGTCTGACTTTAGCAAACAGCAGGACTGTGGTCAGTGTGCTTCAGCTGCTGGACTGATATATTGATGTATATATTGGTGTATTTATGTCTTCCTCAGTGTGTTTGGCCTGGTCTCAGTGGTCTCGGTGGACTGCGCTGCCCCCTGGAGGCTGCAGGTGAACTCTGAGCTCAGCTGGTTTCACTTCTGCAGTCCTCTGATGCTGCTGGTGCTCTACAACACTGTGGCCAGTCTGTGGAGGAACCAGGTGATGTCACTCAGCACACAGCATAACATATGTCAGCATACAACAGCTGTAATGTCTTTGTATGATTTCATCTCCAACATTGTTTAAAAAAAAGGTTGTTCAGTGTTGACAAAGTGTGTAACAGTCATGAGCAGCTGGAAGCAAACAGCTGAATGAGGTTACCTGTCCACAGGTGAGTCACATGACAGAGAGGCTGAGTGTTTGGAGGCTTCACCACTCTGTAAAGACTGCTCTGGAACATAGAGCAACAATTTCAGAATAATGTCCGTCAACGTAAAATCACAAAGAATCTGTGGATTTCATCGTCTACACTTCATCACATCATTCAAAGATTCAGCCAATCAGAAGAAAGCTCTGTAACAAGGGACCAGGCTGAGAACCAATCATGTGTGTCGGTGATGTTCAGGCCTGCAGACAGCATCAAACACAGACAGGACTCTGTGGTGGACATCACTGCATGGACTGAAGACACTGAGGACAACATCAGCACACTGAGGACAGCTTGTTTAAGGTGGACTGAAGACACTGAGGACAACATCAGCACACTGAGGACAGCTTATTTAAGGTGGACTGAGCTCGTTTAAGGTGGACTGAGCTTGTTTAAGGTGGACTGAGCTCGTTTAAGGTGGACTGAGGTGAAGTGGAAAACTGTCCTGTGGTCTGAGAAGTCCACATCATGGACGCCGTTTCCTCCGGGCTAAAGAGGAGAGGGACACAGTTCAAAAGACAGCATGGCATGATGGGTAACCTGACTGTGGCATGATGGGTAACCTGACCATGTGTGAAGGCGCCATTAAAGCTGAACCATATACACATCTGCTGCCATGGAGACAACATGTTTTTCATTGACAGCCTTTCTGTTTCATCCAGATGATGTCAAACCACATTCTGCACGTATTCACTCAGGATGGCTCTGTGATGTCACAGCAGGGCTCTGTGATGTCACAGCAGGGCTCTGTGATGTCACAGCAGTCCAGACTGTCACCAACTGAAAATGTTTGGCTCATTATGAAACTTAAAACAGGACAAAGGAGACGATGAACTGTTGAGCAGCTGAAATCCTCCAGTAAGAATCTGGAAACATTCCAGTTTGAAGATTACAGCAAAGACTCGTCAGTGTACAGATGCATCAGGGCACTGTGATGTCACAGCATGACCCCGTGATGTCATGACCTTGAACAACTTTTTTCAAATTCAAAGTATTCAGTCACATGTTCATCTGTTTGACATTTATGTCACATTTGTCTGCAGCTGATCGACAGTGATGGAGGGCGGGACGTAGAAAGGGCAGAGTCAGTGGTCAGCGAGAGCTGTGACATCATCACCTCTACCAGTAACTTGAGTGATGAGGTCAGTGGTGACATCACAGCAGAGAGACGGAGAGAGTTGTGGAGGCGAGCTCATGATCGACCCGAATGCAGAGACGTAAGTAAACAAATCTTGAGATGTGTAGTTTTTTTTTTTTTGGTGTTTTCACTGAATCAGTGTGTTCATGAGAAGGTAGGGTGACTTTAATTCATTAGTTTGTTTTTTTACTGAGTTAAACTTAGTTAATTATCGATTGTTTCACAGAGTGATGGCGTCCCTCCCTGGTGAGGATTCGCCTCCTCTGTCTATCAGACATGGGACAGGGTCATCAGGGTCATGGCTGACCCTCGGTACACCATGGAGCAGGTTCTCCTGGCTGTAGGATAACAGGTCGATCATGAGAACATCGTGTACAGTTCTCAGAGCGTCTGGTGTCTCACCACTGTTTGTACCTTCAACACAGATCACCGTGTCAGGTGTCAGGTGTCAGGTGTACCCTCCTCCCTCCTTCATCCCCAATGACATGTTGAGAGAGCTGGCTCACTTCGGGAAGTTTGCCAGCAGGTTTAAAACAGTTTGTCTCGGATGTAAAGACACTAAACTGCAGCATGTTCAGTCTCTGCACTGACAGGTGTTTCTATATTGTTTATGCAAGCTCGGGCAGGATGAATTGCTTTAAGTGTGCTGATGTCGGACACAAAAGCATGCAAAGAGAGCTGCAGGCGGGAGGCAGCTCTGCGGGTGATCAGCGAGCTGAGGACAGTGATGCGGGTGAGACTGCTACCAGACTCTGCCAAGTCTCTGCACCTTCTGGAGAAGCTACTGGAGGAGGTGATGGGTGGTCTTCCTGGCCTGTACTTCTGAGACAAAGCCTGCAGAGGACCAACAAGTCAACCAGTGGCCTGAGTTTCCATCTTTGGCCATCCGTGCTGCAGTGGAGGACCAGGGTGAAGAGGATGGAGCTCTGCTAACGTTTAGAACACCAGAATTACTGGACTTCTCTAAGGTGTCAAAGAAATGTCTGTATAAGGTGACGGTAAAGGTTCTCAACAGGGCAGCATTAGCTAGTGTCAGGGAGTCAAAGTGGTTTGACGTCTTTGCACCGGGGTCGTCTCCAAGGGGCAGCTGGATGTCCCTCTACAAACCTCCCATAGAGAAATGTGAGACTGTGCGGATCTCCAGTGGAGGGTGGTGCATGGGGATGTGGATACAAACAGACATGTGGCGCATATAGACCATAGAGTAACAAGTCACTGTGCTTTCTGCCAGTCTGAGGAAACATTACAACATCTGTGGCTCAAATGTCCCAGACTGGCTCCCCTCTTCTCTGTACTGCAGCGGTGGATCGGTGGTCTGGGACAGGTTCTAGAGGACAGACTCTTTATCTATGGTCCCAGATATTCTGCAGCACAAAGAAAGAATCTATGTTTGGTTAATTTTCTGTTAGGTCAAGTCAAGGTGAGCATTTGGCTCACAGGGAGGAACAGAATAAAGGACACGGGATCTGTTGATGTTGACCTGATGTTCAGAGGTCTGGTGGCTGCACGTCTTAAAATGGAGTTCACTTTTTATAAAATGGTGTCAGAAGAATTTGTTTCAGTTTGGGCTGTCGGAGGGTTCTAGGCAAAGTCCTTCAAGAATCACTCATTATAAGTTTCTAAAATATTATTTATTTAATTATTTTGTGTGTGTGTGTGTGTTTTTTTACTGTGAATGAAAAATTTGACCAATAAAGGTTTAGTCAAAGGTCTCTGTCTTTCTGTCTAGGTGCTGATGTCCTCAACCAATGACAGTCTCTCTGACTCTTTTGCCCCGCCCACCCAGAGCACTGCCCTGGGATTGGAAGTTAGCTCCATGCCTCACTACTCTCTCAGCCAATCAGGTAAGTTTGAGCAGAGACTGACCAGAAGAGGTGTCACCCCTCTGGGTCAAATAGTCAAAAGAATTACTTCATAAGTCCTTTCCTAAACACTTGTCCTAAACACTCTGGATGTTGAGCGTCCTGAGGAAAGGTGTGAAAGAAAGGTGACAAGGAGTTAGGAGAAGTGTAGGGCGGTGTTCAGAGAGTCAGACCACGTCATGATGTGACGGAGGATGTTATTGATGTGGTCTGTGTTAAACTACAAAGTAGTGTGATGGACTACAAACAGCTCCATGTTGGATGTTGGTGCTCTGCCTGTGTTGGTGTGTTGATGATGTCACAGTTAAGTCAGGTACAGGTGTGTTGATGATGTCACAGTTCAGTCAGGTACAGGTGTGTTGATGATGTCACAGTTCAGTCAGGTCAGGTGTGTTGATGATGTCACAGTACAGTGGTGTACAGATGTGTTGATGATGT
The DNA here is from genome assembly GCF_000972845.2 of Larimichthys crocea. Lineage (NCBI taxonomy): Eukaryota > Metazoa > Chordata > Actinopteri > Sciaenidae > Larimichthys > Larimichthys crocea. The sequence continues at coordinate 27,277,253 of NC_040018.1, read as the reverse complement.
CACAGTTCAGTTAGGTACAGGTGTGTTGATGATGTCACAGTTCAGTCAGGTACAGGTATGTTGATGATGTCACAGTACAGGTGTGTTGATGATGTCACAGTTCGGTCAGGTACAGGTGTGTTGATGTCACAGTTCAGTCAGGTATAGGTGTGTTGATGATGTCACAGTTAAGTGAGGTACAGCTGTGTTGATGATGTCACAGTACAGGTGTGTTGATGATGTCACAGTTCAGTCAGGTACAGGTGTGTTGATGATATCACAGTTCAGTCAGGTACAGGTGTGTTGATGATATCACTGTTCAGTCAGGTACACGTGTGTTGATGATGTCACAGTTAAGTCAGGTACAGGTGTGTTGATGATGTCACGGTACAGGTGTGTTGATGATGTCACAGTTCAGTCAGGTACAGGTGTGTTGATGATGTCACAGTTCAGTCAGGTACAAGTGTGTTGATGATGTCACAGTTTAGTCAGGTACAGGTGTGTTGATGATGTCACAGTTCAGCCAGGTACAGGTGTGTTGATGATATCACAGTACAGGTGTGTTGATGATGTCACAGTTCAGTCAGGTACAGGTGTGTTGATGATGTCACAGTTCAGCCAGGCACAGGTGTGTTGATGATGTCACAGTTCAGCCAGGCACAGGTGTGTTGATGATGTCACAGTTCAGTCAGGTACAGTTGTGTTGATGTTGGCGTGCAGTTACACCATGTGACCCAGGTTCTGTTTGATGATGCAGACACTTTGGAAACATGTGTTTTTGACGGAGACGGCTGGGAGGATGAAGAGGAGGAGGAGGAGGATAAAGAGGAGAGGAGGCATGAGGCGGAAGTCAGTGGTGCCTCCATGGCTTTCAGTTTCCTCCTCAAACAGAGTTACATCTGTGCTCTGATCGCCATGATGGCCTGGTCCATCACATACGTGTCCTGGTTGACATGTGTCCTGCTGCTCTGGTCGTGTGTCCTCTGGATGATGCGTGAGCGTCGCCAGTACACGTTGATGTCATCACCCTGGCTGGTTGCCTACGGCAACCTGCTGGTCATCTTGCAATATGTCTACAGCTTCCCCTCCGTCCAGGAAGTCCCTGGACTATTCCCGAGAAAAGATGATCCCTGCATGGAGCTTGCCTCAAAGGTACTATGACTACAAATACTATGACTATTACTGCTGCTGATGCTGCTAACACTAGTATTCTTACTACTATCATACCAGGGAAAAGATGATGGATGCAGTGCTTGCCTCCTGCTGGTACAAGTATTGCCACAACTATTAACTAGTACTCTTACTTCAAGTACTGAAGCTAAATAAAACATGTCACTGTTGGTTTGTTTTTCCTTATGAGCAGACGTCGTTGTTGACGTTGTTGACGTTGTTGTTGCAGTTGTTGTGTCTGTTGACCTTCTGGCTGCTGCTACGTCAGGCACTGACTGAGAAGAGAGACCGGCAGAAAGACGGACAGACAGACATGCAGCTGTCCACCATCACTGTCCACACAGAAGGTAAGACACCCGTCCCACTGACGAGTCACCCGTCTGTCTGATGGTCACCTGCCTGTCTGACAGTCACCTGTCTGACATTTTGTGTTCTACAGAAGAGCAGCGGGTAGATGAGGATCTGCAGGAGATGAAGAAGATGGAGGAGGAGGAGGAGGTGTTGTATGAGGAGGTGCTACTCCTGCACAGAGGAGGAGTTAAGATGGAAGCGCTGGTTGCCGTGGTTACCAGGATGTTTGTTAAATACTGGATTTACGTCTGCGGGACGATGTTCTTCTTCGTTAGCTTTGAGGGGAAGATCGTCCTCTACAAAGTCATCTACATGGTCATGTTTCTGTGCTGTGTCGCCCTCTACCAGGTAATACTGCAAGTACTACTACTGTCTGTACTTTTACTGTCTGTACTACTACTGTCACGGCCACAAATGCTCATCCTGTTCGCACAAAGAGACGTGAGCTGCAGGCAGCACTGTCAGCAGCATCCCGCAGGTAGCAGCCACCTGGAAAAGAACCAGAGAGCCTGAAGTCGGTGCCACACACCGTAACCCAGTGAATAGTGAAAGAACCGTGCAGGTTAACAGTGAAGTGGAAGAGAAGAGGACAGATAGTGAAGACAGTGAACAGACAGAAAGAGTGGTTGACACTCAGGTGAGGCTGCAAATCAAATCAGGGGTGTCCAGTTTTTTTTTTAAAGAGTGCCAGGTTTGACAATCTGAAGATGCCCAGGGGCCAATACTAACATTTTAAAAATTACCAATAAAAGTTACATACAAATGTTCTGTAACAGTTTTGTTTTCATTGTCACAATTATCTTTTTTTAAATGATAATGTAATCAAATACTACGGCAGTAATTATGTCAAGATCTGGGAAACAAACTAAAAAGACATTGCAGCAGAGGACTCCGCAGTTCTGCTAGCATATCAGCGGAAAACATCTTGAATCTGCTCGAGAGACACAGGGCTTCATTATTCCTAATCAGATTTTAAACATAGACAAACAATATGCAAATTCACCTTCACCTGAAGTGTACAAGGAGTGCTTGAAACTTCAAGTCGAATTTAACCTCCTAACTTTTATGAGCATGGTGAAAAAAACTCCTGGCTACTCAGCTGCGTAGGCTGAGAGCAAAACAACTTATTGCTGGAGTACAGACGATTCTACTGTCACTGTGTGTAATCAATCAATCTATCTATTTATCTATCTATCTATCTATCTATCTATCTATCTATCTGTAATGGATGTAAAACATCTGACCCTCCCTCGTTCAATCAGGCAAAGACCCATCAGATTGTGCTTCATATAGACCAATTTCATTACTAAACACAGATGTAAAGATTTTTGAAATCTTGGGTGACAATGGAGGTCTGTGCTAGTAACCCTCTTTCCTTATCTGCCATCTTAGGGCACTCTGCACTTTCACTTGCCTCGGATATTCCCAAGAGCAACCCAGGAGTTAAACATTCCTTGCTAATCTGGGGCCAATTTAGGAAAGGTTTTGGACTGCAATTTATTTAACTCAAAAGTCCAATTGCTGTTAACCATTTATTTGCTTCTTCAGTGGCTGATGGCGCATTTAAGATTTGGCACAGAAAAGGTTTAAAATGCCTTGAAGATCTATACCAGGGGTCGGGAACCTTTTTGGCTGAGAGAGCCATGAAAGCCACATATTTTAAAATGTATTTCCGTGAGAGCCATATAATATTATATAACACTGAATACAAATAAATGCATTTTTAAGTAAGACCAATAATCTTAGTATAATAAGTCTCTGAATTTATTCTTTTAAATAACGTTGTTATTCTGAAGCTAACCAATAATAAATAAAATACTTCTTAACATTAATGAGACTTCTGCTGCTGCATGGTCCCAAACTTGCAGCGATCCCCATAGCAACCGCTGTGTTTCGGATGTAGACGCGCATGCGCACTCACGTACTGCTGAGTGAAATCTCTGGTCATTAGCTTATCAGCAGTTTCTTTTCCGAGCTTTCTGTTTCTGAACAAATAACACGAAACACAACTGCTTACTCTCCTACTGATTTTCATTTTGCAACGAACGTAAAGACATTAAAGGTGTGGTACACGTGTCGAAGGCTCTCAGAGGGGAGGGAGAGATGCCCGACCAAGGCTCTGTCCACCATGGACTAAAACACAGCACAGAGTTAAAAGAAATTTTAAACAGACAAAGTAGTTTTCAAGACTGTGTATTGCTAGGGGATCTATTTTCTGATCCCAGAGTGCAGCCGTGTTGTTCTGAATGAGGGCTTTATAGCAGGCAGCCGCTCTCCCATACTGCATACTGCCACTGAATGTTTTAGTAGTACGCAGTACCGGACCATACCGGCTTATTTTCACCCCTGTCTGCGAGCCAGATGCAGTCATCAAAAGAGCCACATCTGGCTCGTGAGCCATAGGTTGCCGACCCCTGATCTATACATTGATAATTGTTTTACTAACTTTTCTCAGCTGACAGAAACTTTTGGCATTGCCAAAACCCATTTTTACAAATTAGAATTTTATGCTCTTCAATGGCAGCTATAAGAACTGCTTAGGAACAAGACCTAAATTATTCCTTTACACATGGGACTCAGATACACTCCTCTTCTACGTGTTCTCCACATGCACTTTTGCAATTTAAAGTGCAAAAGTATCCACATATCAAAAACCAAATTAGTGCAAATGTACCCTGGTGTCGATTCTGTGTGATAAATGTAAAGGTGCACCTGCCTCACTTTACCACATGTGTTGGACATGTCCCTCTTTGGACATCAGTTTGCCATGCGTTATCAGAAATCCTTCATCATCGAATTGAGCCCAATCCCTTGTCTGGTATTTTTGGCATTGCTCCAGATTTGAACTTACCTAAAGCTATGCTCAACTTTATGGCTTAAGTGAAATAGCTATTTTCACTTAAGTACCCAGCTCCTCCTTCCTATTCACACTGGCTCAGAGACGTAATATCCTGCATGAATCTAGAGAAGATTAGATACACTATTCGGGGATCAGAGAACAAATTCTACAAAGTCTTGGTATTTTATGAGAAACCTTCAATAATAATCTCAATTATTAATTCGTATTAATCTTTTATATCTTTCTCCTTTCTTTCTAAGCATGGTTGATAATATTTTTTTTTTTTATTCTGCCTATTTACAATTTTTTTAAATCTAAAATTTTCTTGCTGTATAGTGATTGTGTTGTACACACTCTGTCATCAATAAAAAGACCATTGAGATAATGTAATCAAATCTAAACCAATCAGACGTGAACAAATCTAACAGCAGTTCTTTCTTTCGCATCTGGAGTCAGATAACAGAATAAATTGTATGAACACGTTAAACTGAAAGAAGTAGATACAAATCTGAATCTCATGTTCATTTTAAACATGACTTATTATGAGTTTAACACGTTACACCTTACTTAACACAACACAACACTCAACTCCACAAGACACAAGCTATGGTCATCTCCAGACTAGATTACTGTAATGGACATGTTAAGAGTGGGAACTTCAAACATGAACGGAGGGAGGGACAGAAATAAACGAGCACTGTTAGCTGAGCTCAGTAGAGTTAAGAACATAGATGTACTTCTTTTACAAGAGACACACAGCTCAGCGAGTGGAGGATGAGCTCTCGGTCATGGTACTAACCTCAGTGCAGGTGTAGCAGTTTCTTCAGTTAAAAGATGTTTCAGCAGGTGAAGTAGAACAGGGCAGGATTCAAATGGTACACAATCAGAAATATACCTTTTGTCTTCTGGAGCTGGTTCTGGTTCTGGTTGCGTGGTGGAGATCCTGGATGGACTGCCTCAGCTGGGTGAAGCTCAGTCTGCTTCACTAGAGTCCACCATCTCCTTTAACGAGATGTCTGAGGCGGTTCAGCAGCTCAGCTGTGATTGGTCATCTGGGATAGACAGACTTCCCTTAGAGTTTTATAAAAGATTTTGGACTCTGCTCGGAAAAGACTTATATGAAGTTTTTAAAGACTGTTTAATCTCTGGGACTCTACTGCTGAGCTCTACCAGGGCATTCTGATGCTGCTGCCAAAAAAGGAGATCTCAGCCTCCTAAAAAACTGGAAACCGGTGTCATTGTTGTGCACAGACTACAAAATAATCGCTAAATGTCTCAAAAAGACTCAACAGAATCAAAGAGTGCATGGACATGATTGTACACACCAGCCAAACATACTGTGTTCCTGGTCGCTCAATAATGGACAATTTTTTATCATCAGAGACATAATTGACCTGTTGAAGTTTCAGGAATTTTTTCCCTTGATCAAGAAAAATAGAGTCGTTCAGCTGGACTCCTCCATATTATTATTCCATACATTTATTTGTTTTTTGGGGGTGATATGTTTGTTTGTGATTTAACTCTTTTTTTTTTACTGTAAATGAAAAATTGGACCAATAAAGGTTTCGTTAAAGGTCTCTGTCTGCCTCTGTCTGTCTGTCTCTCTGTAGTTGAACTACGAGCGTTGGCGTGCCTTGCTCAGAGGTTTCTGGGTAGCTGTGGTGGTTTACTCGATGCTGGTTCTCATCTTAGTTTACACCTTCCAGTTCCCCTCGTCACCCCACACCTGGAGCTACTACAGTGGACTCAGCACTCACAGGTACAAACTGTCCTGTCTCTACTGTCTCTAATGATGTCTCTACAGTCTCTAATGATGTCTCTACAGTCTCTAATGATGTCTCTACCATCTCTAATGATGTCTCCACCGTCTCTAATGATGTCTCTACCGTCTCTAATGATGTCTCTATCGTCTTTGATGCTATCTCTACTGTCTCTAATGATGTCTCTACTGTCTCTAATGATGTCTCTACCGTCTCTGATGATGTCTCTACAGTCTCTAATGATGTCTCTACCGTCTCTGATGATATCTCTACCGTCTCTGATGATGTCTCTACAGTCTCTAATGATATCTCTACAGTCTCTGATGATATCTCTACTGTCTCTGATGATGTCTCTACTGTCTCTGATGATATCTCTACCGTCTCTGATGATGTCTCTACCGTCTCTGATGATGTCTCTACCGTCTCTAATGATGTCTCTACCGTCTCTGATGATGTCTCTACCGTCTCTAATGATGTCTCTACCGTCTCTGATGCTATCTTTACTGTCTCTAATGATGTCTCTACCGTCTCTAATGATGTCTCTACCGTCTCTGATGATATCTCTACCGTCTCTAATGATGTCTCTACCGTCTCTGATGATATCTCTACCGTCTCTAATGATGTCTCTACCATCTCTAATGATGTCTCTACCATCTCTGATGATGTCTCTACCATCTCTAATGATGTCTCTACCGTCTCTAATGATGTCTCTACCATCTCTGATGATGTCTCTACCATCTCTAATGATGTCTCAGCCATCTCTGATGATGTCTCTACCATCTCTATCGATGTCTCTACCATCTCTGATGATGTCTCTGCTGTCTCTGATGATGTCCCTACTGTCATTGTCTCTCCAGGTTGGAGGACGTTGGTTTGGAGAAGTTCTCAGTTCCTGTACTCTTCACTAAGATCTTCATCCCTGCTGCTTTCCTTTTGGTATCATTTCAGTCGATCATGTTCAGAGTGATGATTCACTTCTTCTTTGTTTAGTAGAAGTTGACTCTTTGTGTTATCTTGCAGGTCTGTATTGTACATCTACATTATTTCCATGAGCCATTCCTGCAGCTTACCGACCTGAAAACTGTGGTGGACACACACAACAGCACCATTACCAGGTAACACCCACACCTACCTGCAGATCAGCTGGAATCTAGCCCTCAACATCTGACCTCCATCTGTCTAATCAGTTCCCAGACATTGACAGCAACTAGTCCCCAGACCTCTTCAGAAATCAAATCAAATCAAATTTATTTGTATAGTCCAAAGTCACAAAGTACATTTTCCTCTGAGGCTTTACAATCTGTACAGGGAGTGACACCCTCTGTCCTTAGACCCTCGGTTCCAGTGAGGAAAAACTTGCCCACAAAAACCTTTAACAGGGAAAAAAGGTGGAAGAAACCTCAGGAAGAGCCATGAATTACAATGACTGATAAAATGACAATGAATTACAATGACTGATAAAATGATTACAGTAGCAGATATGGCAGCAATAATGACAGTAGTAATATGTGTAGTGGACGTCATGCAGGACCACAGCAGCAGCCACGATCCACGAGAACCTGCTGGACGACAGAGACAGAAACTCCAGGGAAGAAGTTTAGTTAGTGACATGCATTAATTAGACATGAATGTTTACAAGCTCTATCAAAGAGGAAAGTCTTCAGTCTATTCTTAAAGGTGTTGACCGTGTCTGCCTCCTGAACCCAGAATGGTAGTTTGTTCCACAGAAGAGGAGCCTGATAGCTGAAAGCTCTGGCTCCCAATCTACTTTTGGAAACTATAGGAACCACAAGGAACCACAAGGAACCCAGCGTCCTGAGAGTGCAGAAACTTGTCCCCAGATCTAGTCACTAGTTCAGCTGACTATGGCCCCCCTGCACACCTGTCTCACTAATTCTCACCTGCAGGTTGGTCCACTCTGATGGTAGCTTATTCGACCTGTCCTTGGGTGGAGCTCCTCAGCTTCTCCTGGAGGAGGAGAAGACAGAGAGACTGAGAGAGAGAGGGGAGGAGACAGATAAGAAGTGCATAAAGGAGGAGGAAGAGGACGAGGAGTACCCCTGTATGTTTGATAGGGAAACCCTGTCTGACCCCATCACAGGTAAACACAGTGCATCACGATGACACACCTGTGACAGCGTTTCAAACAGGAAGCTGTCTGTCCTCCTCAGCGTTTCAAACAGGAAGCTGTCTGTCCTCCTCAGCGCTCGTCTCCTGGAGGTTGGTGGTGGACCGTCTTTCTGTTTTGTTCTTGCGCCTCCTCCTGTCCCTGCAGCGTCTGCAGCACCTCCTCTGGTGGCTCCTGGAATTACACATTGTCAAGATCGTCTCCTCCTACATCATCTGGGTCTCTGTGAAGGAGGTCTGTCTGTCTGTCTGTCTGTCTGTCTGTCTGTCTGTCTGTCTGCCCCATTCACCTCTATCTGTCTGTCTCTGATCTGTCTGTGTCTCTGACCTGTCTGTCTCTGCAGGTGTGTGTGTTTAACCTGCTCTTCGTGCTGTGCGTTGCCGTGGCTCTGCCCTGCAGGGCGTGGCGCCCCCTGCTGTCAGCAGTCTGTACAGTCTGGACCTGCGTGGTGACCGTCTGTAAGATGTTGTACCAGCTCAATGTCGTCCAGCCAATCCGATACTCCTCCAACTGCACCATGGTAACCATAGCAACACTGTCAGACTTGTCTGTCTCCCATGCTAAGTTCATACTGAAGTGAAATTCTAAGTTTGTCCGTGAGATCACGACTTAAGCTATCTCATACCTGTCTGTCTCTGCAGCCAGGTAACTCCAGCACCGACCTGTCTCACTCTGCTCTGTACTCTGGTCCAGTTGACCCTGCCCAGTGGGTGGGGCTTCGCAAGACGGACGGGAAACTGCTTGATTACCTGAGGGTGAGAAGTGACATCACAGTCTCACTTCATCAGGCACTGTTAGCGCTGATGCTAACATGTTTAACCAGGTATTGTAAGCGCTGTTAGCTCTGATAACCTAGCTGTGCTAACCTGTCTCTACAGTATAACCTGATGATGTTAGCACTGTTAGCCTTCGAGGTGACAGTTTACAGACATCAGGAGCTCTACCGGCTCCGCCGTAACAAAGTCCCGCCCACAACCAGAACACTGTTTCATGACATCACTAGGCGTCACCTGGACGACAGCGTGCTAAACTGCGTCAAGTACTTCCTCAACTACTTCTTCTACAAGTTTGGACTGGAGGTGAGATGCACACACATTTTCATGACGAGGAGTCAACTTTGTCCTGTTTAACACCATTCCTACGTTCCTCCTCCTCAGACATGCTTCTTGTTGGCCGTGAACGTGATTGGTCAACGAATGGATTTGTTTGCTGTCGGCCACGCCTTTGGTCTCATCACTGTCCTATCCCGTCGCAGCAGGAAGTGCATTGCATTGGTGTGGCCCAAGTACTGCTACTTCCTGTCGGGGCTGTTGTGTTTCCAGTACCTGCTGTGTATCGGATTCCCTCCTGCTGCCTGTAAAGGTACAAACTCACCTAATGTTATGATGTTAGGATTTACTCCACAATAAAATCCATGTTAGCAGACACATAAAAGCTTTTATACTGAAAGGATTAAAGGAGAGGCTAACATATGACACGTTATGTGTAACACTGACATCTAGTGGTTAAAGGTTGGCACTGCAGTCTAAACCTCCTCCACAGACTGAAGCTCACACTGAACCTTCAGCATGTTTCATGAAGCAGCTTCTACGTCTGAGACTTCAGTCTGAGCTGTTGAAAGAAGTCAAACACGTTATGTTTTGATTGTTTCACAGCGTTACGTTCAGTAGAATAAACTCTGTAAACTTCAGTACAACAAACATCTCACAGTAAAGTGGTCATCGTGACCCGGTCAGTCCTCCATACAGACTCTACGGTTCACTTTCCGGGAAAGCAGCCTTCATCGCTGTTTACTGATGATGATCATGTGACCTGATTTCATTGAACTCTTTATACCTTCAATTGAACTTCATAACTTCCACTTTATAACATGTTGTAGGTTGAGTCTTTGGGAAATTTACAAGGGAAATAACTGATAAATTCATATGTGAAAAGTCTCCACAACCTATCCAGTCCTCCCTACAGACACTACAGTGAAAACTGTTCACTTTAAACTGACAAATGGTTGAATCTGGTGGAATCCAGTAAAAATGTCAAATATGACTTTGGTCCAGATGAAATGTTGACATCACAGAATGGTTTGATCGTGTAATGACAGTGAGATTAACAAAATGGTGTCCAGAGGGAGAATCTGACACTACATGAAAAATACTAATGCAGTCAAATCAATGTAGTTGTTCATGTTTGACATATCTAAGACTGTAACAGCACCAACACCACATCCACCTTTTTATGTGATAAATAATGAATCATTCAAATAATTGAACTGACATTTAAAGGGTTACAGTCAGGACAGTTATTCACTGTTTGGTAGTTTGGAGCAAGTCTGAAGTTGTTTCAGAGATTTATGAAATAAATATTGATGTGATATTTTATAGCAGTTTGTTTGGACGTGTACATTTTTACCATGAAGGTGTCACAAACAAAACCAAAAATTTAGGGTGACGATCAAAAGTTTGGAGTTAAACCAGAAGAAAATGAAGCAGATGTTCATCTGAATGAAAACTCTCTTCTCAGATTATCCCTGGAGACCTCCGTCCTCCAACATGGACTCCAACGTGGTGAAGTGGCTCTTCCTCCCTGATCACCTGACACCACCGAACCCACTCTTCCTCCTCTGTAAGATCATTATCGTCATCGTCATCGATGAGTGAAACTGACAGTGACAAATAACAGTCATGGACAGGGTTCACCCTCATGTTTGGGTTCACCTGGTCTGTCCAGCAGCCTCCCTGTTACCTGATCCAGATCCTTACCCAACCCTAACTCCGATTCACCTCACCAGGAGGGTATCAGCTGACAGCAGATCTGATAAAACGACCGGCCGATCATTGATCTCAGGTGTTCAAGTTCAATTTGAGCCCTCATCCAGTATCAAAGCAGCAGTCAGGTTCTGCTCCTCCCAGTGAGCCTCCTCCAGGTTCTCTTCAGCCCTTTGAACAGGACGCTCCCTCCAGATGAATCCATGTTACAAAGCTTCCACACACAGAACAGCATTTTTTTCAATCAGATGATCGGTGATGATGCTGATGTCCATTTTGTGTTATCTTCAGATTCTTAAACTTAATATCACAATTCATTCAGTCAGTCAGATTTGATATAAAAGTTGGGATTAACCTTCAAAACAATCTTTTCAGAAATAAACTTTATTTGTGTTTCTGCAAACCTTGCAAACCTTCAGATCAAAAACATCTTTAAACTTCAGGATTCATTTGGTGGACTCTGAAAATGTCACATACATGTCACACATACGTGTTTACTGATGCTATGATGTCTTTGATTGACAGTCCAGGTATGTTTCCTGATCTTTCAGATGACTTCTTGCTCCTCCTCGGCGCCTCCTTGCAGCTGCAGGTCTTTGAGGAGGAGCTTCAGCCATCCGTTCAGATCCTCGCTGGAGACAACTGTGAGCTGGATGGAGATGATGGACAGGTCTCTGATCCAGTCAGACGACTCCGCCTCAACACAGTCCCTGATTTCATGATGTGCAGGTAAACTCCGCCCAGTGTCCACCTGTCTGTCTCCCTGCCTGTTGACCTGTCTGACCTCTTACTTCTGTATGTGCAGGTCTTACCTGGACATGATGAAGGTGATCATTTTCAGCTACATGTTCTGGTTCGTTCTCACCATCATCTTTATCACCGGGACCACCAGGTGAGTGGGTGGAGCCACAGGTAACAGAGTAAAAATGTCCTTTTTATAGGTATTAGGGAAAACTGAACCGCAGGTGTGTTTGTAAAACCTGAATATTCAGGACGAAGTCAGAAAGTTATGGATTTTGTGAGACCACTAAACTTTTTGCTCAAGGCGTTATACAGACACCTGGTGACAGTTTTCTTGTTACTTGTAACATGACCCATCCTGAACTGATGACAGGTTTGGACTTCCTGTTCCAGGATCAGTATCTTCTGTATGGGTTACCTGGTGGCCTGCTTCTACTTCCTGTTGGTGGGCGGAGACCTGCTGCTGAAACCAGTCAGATCCATCCTGGTGTACTGGGACTGTCTGATTGGCTACAACGTGTTCGTCATCACCATGAAGAATATTCTGTCCGTAAGATACTTCATTGTCCTCATAATCATTATTTTCATCATCACACAGTCATCACACCTTCATCACTATCGTCTGTCTGTCTGCCTGTCTGTCTGCCTGTCTGTCTGTCTGGCTGGCTGCCTGTACAGATCCTGGCCTGTGGTTTCATTAAGTCACTGGTGTTGAATCACTGTTGGCTGATTCAGCTCTTCAGTTTGGCCTGCACCATCAAAGGTTACACTAAACGTAAGTAACCTGTCTCTCTGCCTGCCTGCCTACCTGTTTCTCTGTCTACCTGTTTCTCTGCATACCTGTCTTTCTGTCTCTCTGTTTACCCGTTTCTTTGCCTACTTGTGTCTCTGTCTCTCTGCCCACCTGTCTGTTGTCCATGTGTGTGTCGCTTGCTGCAGCGGAGCAGCAGAGCAGTAAACAGTGTGAGTTGCCGAGCGACGAGGCAGGGATCATCTGGGACGGCGTGTGTTTCTGTTTCCTGTTGTTACAGAGGCGGGTCTTCAGGAGCCACTACTTCCTGTACGTCGTCCTGGACCTGCAAAATACACAACTACTGGCCTCCAGGTACACACTCACACACACAAACACACAAACACACACACACACACACACACACACACACACACACAATGTCATCGTCTGTGCTGCAGGGGGGCGGAGCTCTTCGAGGCGTCCACCGTGAAAGCTGTCAGAGCGAGACTGGAGGTGGAGAAGATGTCGATGAACCTGCTGAAGAGACAGTAAGACACAAGCAGAGTCTCTGAGACGAGTCAGAGTCGGTCTGACCCGGTCTGACCTGTGAACCTCTTCCCGTGTCTCCTTCAGGATGGAGAGGATTAAATCTCGACAGCAGAAGTTCCGCAAAGGAAAAGAGAAACTGCTGAGTTTGACCCATGACAGCTTCCATACTGACGGTGTGTAGACAAACAGTGGTCGCCGTGGTGACAGTGTGTAGACAAACTGTGGTTGCCGTGGTGACGGTGTTTTCTATGATTGGATGTTTAGGTGAAGAAACCAGGAAGGGCCGGCAGCAGAAGGAGTGGTGGAGACCATGGGTAAACCACGCCTCCAGTGAGTCACATGACCCCTGACATCATCACTCTCAGACCCAATCAGAGCCATTCTGTGTCTGTAGTTGTCTGTGTGTCTGACCTGTCTGTCTGCCTGCAGTGGTGAGGAGTGGTCACTACTACCTGTTTGAGACAGACAGTGAGGAGGAGGAGGATGACGACGACAGGAAGGATGAAGAGGGGAAGAAGGAAGAAGAGCTACCTGAAAAATCAGCCTTCCAGGTGAGTCAGCATGAAGCACAGGGGGGAGTGGGATATGTATCATCAGGATTATAACCTGTCTGTCTGACTGTCTGTCTGCCTGTCTCTCTGTCAGTTTGTGTATCACGCCTGGATAACAGACTCCAGAACAGCAATGAGAGCTCGCAACAACCAGAAAAAGAACTTGTCTGAACGAAGGAGGAACGAGGAGAGAGCAGGTGAGGAGAGAGGAGACAGGGAGAGAGGTAAGGAGGAGGAGGCAGGGATAAAGGAGGTGAGGAGGAGGAGGCAGGGAGAGAGGTGAGGAGGAGGAGGCAGGGAGAGAGAAGGTGAGGAGGAGGAGGCAGGGATAAAGGAGGTGAGGAGTCCCATCCTGTTTCTGGTGTTGTCACACATTAAATATGACACACTCATCTGTAGCTCGTCTGTAACCTGTGACTCCTCCACCTGTTCAGGACTTCTGGAGGTGATGGAGGAGACGGAGGAGGAGCGACAGGAGGACGAGGACAAAGAGGAGGGACCAGGTGAGAGAAGAAGCTCCACAACAGAACTACAGTTCCCATGAGTCTTCACATCCTCATCTGGATGTTTTTTTCAGGTCTAGGGGTTCATTGGAAATGGTGTTCTAAGATAAGATCAGAAACACTGTTGACAAACTGCGTTGCCATGACAACTTTGTGTGTTTCAGACACAGTGTTACGTCGGTTCTCCAACACGTTGAGGTTCTGTTGGGTTCTGCTGTCAGCTCTGCTGGACTCTCTGACTGCCTGGCTCAATGGTCTGTGTCAGGAACACGTCGACATCTCCACCGTGCTCCGCATTGAGCGCTGCATGCTGACGCATCAGGCCAAACAGGTACACAGTCAGGACTACAACAAAGATGGAGGAGCTGAGTGTGTGATGATTAATTCTGATGTGTCTGTTCAGGGTCACGCTCCTAGTAGAGAGGCGATCCACGTTTACTACCAAGAACAGATGATGAGAGGCTCCAGAGAGTCAGGCCTGGACTACAGTACCCATGAGGCTGAGCTGCAGGCCTCAGCAGAGACAGGAAGGAAAGAAGAAGAAGAAGAAGAGGGAGTGAGTCCTTCGACTGATACAGAAGAAGAAGAAGATGAAGCCGGAGGTCAAACAGCAGAGAAACCAGAACCAGGAGCAGATGGTCCAGATGAACCAGGACCAGTATCAGGAGGTTCAGGTGAAGAATTGGGGGGTCCATCAGCAGACCCAGAATGCTTTGTGGCTAACACGAGCCAAAGAAGGCGACCCAAACTGTCCAGGATGGACCGAGTCCGGTCTTCATCATCTTCATCATCTTCAGAGGGTCAGAGTCACAGGTCAGCCAGCTCAAACAGTGGTGAAGAATCAAACCAGCGACTTCCTGTCGACCCTCACACCTTCACCAGCGCCTCCTCCCCCACCTCCCCTTCCTCCGTCCTCCTCCCACCGTCCTACAGTCTCGCTCTGGGCCTGGACCAGCACCAGGAGGCGGAGTCAAATTTTAGGAGGCAGACTCCGCTGGAGAGGAGAGACTTCCTGTCTGACTCGGCCTCGACTTCCTGTCCACTGGCGTCTCACACTCAGGAGCTGACGGCCAGTGAGCTGCTGAGGAACAGGTAAGTCGCAGGTGAGTCTCAGAGATGATTCACCTGACACGGATGACTCACTCTCTGCTTCACCGTGTTTCAGGACTTTCTATGATGAGGAGCTGGAGTCATCAGACCATTTCTACGGCAACCAACACCAGCTGCTCCAGTTGTGCTATGCCCTCTACAACATCCTAGCAGCCAGGTAAGCCCTGCCCCACAGGTAACGCCACATTCCTCACAGATTCCGTGTGGCTGCTACGATACTCAGGTTGTCCTGTCAGGTCGGAGACGGTGTGTTACCTGGTCATCGTGTTGAACCACATGGTGTCTGCCAGCTGTCTGACGCTGGTCCTTCCTGTTCTGGTGTTCCTCTGGGCCACGCTGTCCGTCCCCCGACCTAGTAAGACATTCTGGATGACGGCCATCATCTACACCGAGGTGCCTGCCTGCCCGCCCACCTGACTGCCCGCCTGCCCCCACGCCCGCCCACCTGACTGCCCGCCCGCCAGCCCGCCCGCATGCCTGCCCGTCTGACTGCCCGCCAGCCCTCCCGCCCGCCTGCCAGCCCGCCCGCCTGCCCAGCCCGCCCGCCTGCTGCCCGCCAGCCTGCCCGCCTGCCTGCCCGTCTGACTGCCCGCCTGAATGCGTGGCTGCCTGCCTGCTTGACTGCCCGCCTGTCTGTCTGCCTGTCTGCCCCGCCTGACTGCCCGCCAGTCTGCCCGCCTATCTGCCCAACTGACTGTCAACCTGTCTATCCACCTGAGTGTCCACCTGTCTGTCCACCTGACTATCAACCAGACTCTCCACCTGTCTGTCCACCTTTCTCTCCACCTTTCTCTCCACATGACTGTCCACTTGACTTTCCACTTGTCTGTCCGCCTGTCTGTCCACCAGACTGTCCACATGACTGTCCACCTGTCTGTGTCCTCAGGTCACCATTGTCATCAAGTACTTCTTCCAGTTTGGTTTCTTTCCATTCAACCAGAAGTTGGAGGTGGATCGTTCCAAACCGTTTCACCCCCCGAACATTCTGGGCGTGGAAAAGAAGGAGGCCTACGTTCTGTACGACCTGCTGCAGCTGCTTGCTTTGTTCTACCACCGAGCTATACTCAAGGTACAAACACTAACTTATAGAACACAGAACCATACTGGAGGTACAAACACTAACTTATAGAACACAGAACCATACTGGAGGTCTTGACCCATCTGCTCCCTCCACCACAGTGCCATGGACTTTGGGACCAGACTGTTACCATGGAGACTGACACTCTCCATCATCATCACGACCAGGCCGACTCCACCCAAGGTGTTACTTCCATCGATCAGGCTGACCCCGTCAACACGCTCCGCCAACGAGGCAGGAGAAGGACACGTTCTAGCTCCACCCAGCTGCGTTCTCCAGCAGGTTGAATCAAACACACCTGATCACTCGTTAACAACACGTACTAATTAAACAAAGATTCAGTGGTGACGTTCTGCCATGTGAAAGAACAATGAAAATAAATACAAGGACAAACATGTTGAATAGAAAGCTAGCTTGTGTTTGTTGATGTTCTTCTCCTCCTCCTCTCCTCCTCCTCCTCCTCCTGCTCCTCCTCTCCTCTCCTGCTCCTCCTCTCCTCTCCTCCTCCTCCTCCTCCTCCAGGCAGTGACAGCTCCAGAGCTCAGCAGCCCAGCAGGTTTGATCTGCTGCTTGAGAAACTCAGAGAACTTTCCATCCGAGCTAAGACGTTCTCTGTTAGCAGGTATGCTAACCCTGAACCCTGAAGCCGTGTGTTAACGTGTTGTTAACGTGTTGTTAACGTGTTAACGTGTTAACGTGTTTACGCGTTGTTAACGTGTTGTTAACGTGTTAACATGTTTTTAACGTGTTTATGTGTTGTTAACGTGTTGTTAACGTGTTGTTAATGTGTTGTTAATGTGTTAACGTGTTGTTAACGTGTTGTTAACGTGTTTACGTGTTGTTAACGTGTTAACGTGATTTTTAACGTGTTTACGTGTTGTTAACGTGTTGTTAACGTGTTTACGTGTTGTTAACGTGTTGTTAACGTGTTGTTAACGTGTTAACGCGTTGTTAACGTGTTGTTAACGTGTTGTTAACGTGTTGTTAACGTGTTGTTAATGTGTTAACATGTTGTTAACGTGTTTACGTGTTGTTAACGTGTTGTTAACGTGTTAACGTGTTGTTAACGTGTTTACGTGTTGTTAACGTGTTTTTAACTTGTTTACGTGTTGTTAACTTGTTGTTAACTTGTTGTTAACTTGTTGTTAACGTGTTGTTAACGTGTTGTTAACGTGTTAACGTGTTGTTAACGTGTTTACGTGTTGTTAACGTGTTTTTAACTTGTTTACGTGTTGTTAACTTGTTGTTAACTTGTTGTTAACTTGTTGTTAACGTGTTGTTAACGTGTTTACGTGTTAACGTGTTGTTAACGTGTTGTTAACGCGTTAACGTGTTGTTAACGTGTTGTTAACGTGTTAACGTGTTGTTAACGTGTTTACGTGTTATCACGTTAATCTCTCTGTCTCTCTGTCAGGTGCATGTCTCTCTACCGTCCGGTCCTTCAGTTCTTCAGAGCTCTCATCCAACCAGAATACAGTGCTGTGACCGATGTTTACGTCCTCATGTTCCTCGCTGACACCGTCGACTTCATCATCATCGTCTTTGGCTTCTGGGCATTTGGGGTAAAGTTGATTTCCTGATCACATGACGCTTCACTTCCTGATCACATGACGCTTCACTTCCTGATCACATGACGCTTCACTGACTTTGATTTCATTTAAATTTTCCAGAAACACTCTGCAGCTGCTGACATCACTTCCTCCCTGTCAGAAGACCAAGTTCCAGAAGCTTTCTTAGTGATGGTTCTGATCCAGTTTGGTATGTCTTTCTGTCTGTCTGTCTGTCTGTCTGTCTGTCTGTCTGTCTGTTTCCCTGTCTGTCTCTTTACCTGTCTTACTGTCCACCTGTCTGTCTGCAGGCACCATGGTGATAGACAGAGCTCTGTATTTGAGGAAGACAGTTTTAGGGAAGTTGGTCTTCCAGGTGATTTTGGTTTTTGGGATTCACTTCTGGATGTTCTTCATCCTGCCGACTGTCACGGAGAGGTAACTCATGTATATAAATGAATCTTCAAGCCGGTCAGGGTCATATTCAGCAACAGCGCTCACCTGTCTGTCTGTCTGTCTGTCTGTCTGTCTGCAGGCGTTTCAATCAGAACCTGGTGGCTCAGCTCTGGTATTTTGTAAAGTGCGTTTACTTCGGTCTGTCGGCCTATCAGATTCGATCCGGGTATCCGACACGAGTTCTGGGAAACTTCCTGACAAAGAGCTACAACTACTTGAACCTCTTCCTGTTCCAGGGGTGAGCTTGGCACAAGGATAGAGAGACTGTGACCATTTCAGTAACATCATGTTCGCAGACACTTTTAATTCCCTGACTGTTGACACGTTTCCTCAGCCTGTGTCTCACCGCCTGTCTGTCTATCTGTAGCTTCCGTCTGGTTCCCTTCCTGACGGAGCTGAGGGCGGTGATGGACTGGGTGTGGACAGACACTACTCTGTCTCTGTCCTCCTGGATCTGTGTGGAGGACGTGTACGCCCACTGCTTTGTCTTAAAGTGCTGGAGGGAGTCTGAGAAGGCATGTGCTGTGTACATATATGTATTTGTACATGTTTCTGTCAGTGTACATACATATTTATGTATTACTGTGTGTTTGTACACAGAGGTACCCTCAGCCTCGTGGTCAGAAGAAGAAGCGGGTGGTGAAGTACGGGATGGGCGGACTCATTGTTCTGCTGCTCATCTGTATCGTCTGGTTTCCGCTACTCTTCATGTCGCTCATTAAATCTGTCGCCGGAGTCGTCAACCGACCGCTCGACGTCTCCCTGACCATCACACTGGGAGGCTTCCAGGTAACTTCACCTGGACTGAGGTGCATCATGGGAAGTGTAGTCCTATAGCAGCACACTAAGGGTTGACCTGAGCCAGCACTTTGAGCTGTATCAATAAGGAAAGTCTTAGGACGACTCTTAAAAGTGTTGTATTGGTAACAGTAGTAGCATTGGTGGTACTGACGTGTTGTTGTTGTGTGTATTTATAGTAATATTTATAGTAGTATTGGTGGTACTGACGTGTTGTTGTTGTGTGTATTTATAGTAATATTTATAGTAGTATTGGTGGTACTGTTGTGTTGTTGTTGACAGCCAATCTTCACAATGAGCGCTCAGCAGAATCAGCTCAAAGATCTGACTGAGAAGGACTTCAGCTCCTTCACCAGCTCCTACAGCTACACTCCTGTAAGTACTCTGCAGTATTACAACACACTGACTCAGGGCTGTTTCTTGGTATATGCGGACTATGCAGATGCACAGGGTCACCAGGGCCCCCCAAGCTGCAAGTTCAGCCTCAATATATTTTGGGAGAATTAAAAGTAGCTGTCTTTATTTGTAACCCTCTCATTTGTTGTGTGAAGCATGCCTATTCTATAAACTACTATAAAAAGCTTTTTTCACAATCCAAACTAAGCTGCTCTGATAGGGAAGCTGTGACTGTTTGTTGTCACGTCACACAGTGAGTGACGCCTGCCGACAGGTATGACGGGTATGAAGCCAGTCACAGAAGTGAGAATAACGGTAGGCACCATTAACAATGGCATGAAAACAATAACAGATAACAGCTGTTAATGTTGTGCAGGGGCCTCAACGTTCGCACAATCACAGTAACCGGTCCAAAATGGTGCTGTAGTGGTTGCAGTGTTACATATAAATGTTTCTGATTAGTATTATTCTTACTTTTTTATTGTTTACACATTAATATGGAGGCTGCTCCACTCTATTTTTATTCATATAGGTAATGAAGTTATTTCTTTTTTACTGTTTTGGATTGGTGGGAAGACTTTGTTTCATTTTGTTTTCTTCAGATGTAACAGACTGTTGCATTGCCACAGATCATCTGAAAAGTTTACTCCCTCAGAGTTTGACAGTTAGAAGCGGCCCTGCACTGACTGCAGTACTGGTGCTACAGCTTGTAGTTTTATCCCAGTAACTTTGTGGCCTGTATTTCCCAGAGTGCCCTGCAGTTCCTGGAGGCGTATGGTCGTGAGGATGTGACAGTGGCAGAGCTGCAGGGCAGCAGTAATTCTCTGTGGACCATCAGTCCTCCCAGCAGGCAGTACCTGAGCCAGGTGCTCAACCTGGACCACTTCCCCCTGACTGTGTCCTGGACTGTTCAGAGGTCAGCTGCACTCTACTTATCAATAATCACCGTGATGTGAATCTGACATTAACTTCAGTCTGAAGGTTGTCTTAGGAACTTAAGTAATAATAGTAGTAGTCATAGTCATCGTCACTGCAGTAGGGATAGTAGTTATAGTAGTTGTAGTAGTCATAGTAGTAGTAGTAGTAGTAGTAGCAGTAGTAGCAGTAGCAGTAGCAGTAGTAGCAGTAGCAGTAGTAGTAGTAGTAACAGTAGTAGTAGTAGTAGTAGTAGTAGTAGCAGTAGCAGTAGCAGTAGTAGTAGTAACAGTAGCACTAGTAGTAGTAGCAGTAGCAGTAGTAGTAGTAGTAGTAGTAGTAACAGTAACACTAGTAGTAGTAGTAGTAGTAGTAGTAGTAGTAGTAGTAACAGTAGCACTAGTAGTAGTAGCAGTAGTAGTAGTAGTAGTAGTAGTAGTAACAGTAGCACTAGTTGTAGTAGAAGTAGTAGTAGTTTTTTTGTTTGTTTTTTTCAAACAGGAACTTGAGTCTGGGGGCAAAGGTGGAGCTTGCTTCAGGTAAACATGTGACCTACCTGGATGATCAGACTCGTCTTGAGCTCATCCAGCTGCTGAATGGAACCAGGACACTTCCTGTGTGAGTGCAGGGGGCGGGGCTACTTACAGAGGGGTGGGGTTATACATTGAATGTGTTTGCTAATCAAACCTGGAAACCTGATTAGCTTTGGCAGCAGTCTGTTGGTGATGAGTTTGTCTTTGTAAGTAACATTTATTATTTTTTTAAGTAACGCTAAACGCTAAAAGACTTAAATATATCGCCCGGTGCATCTGCTTTGTCAGACACTTCCCGTAGTGGCAGGAAGTGAAGCCACCTTCTCTCTATATATGTCTTTTTATATCAATGTTTTCAGGGTGATACAAGGAGTGTTTCCATGTTTCATTCGAGCTCCAAGCGATTCCAATGCGAAACCAATCGAGCAGCTTTACACAGGTATGAACACGCAGTCATCAGTTAATGTGCAACATGCTAACAAACTGAAATCACTGCTTTTAATTCAAGAAGTTAAAGGTCCAGTCTGTAGATTCACTTCACTTCACCCTCTTTTTCCTAACACAAAGGAGAAACAACAGTGAAAGAGATCTCGATACAGAGTTTGGTTTGTCTGTTCTCAGCTCCTGAAGAAACATGGAGGTTCAAAGTGGTTCAACTCAAACTCAAAATCTCATTCTGAAGTCTGATTTTAATTTATGAATGAAACAGAGTAATGAAGCTTATTAATCTGACACACTGGACCTTTAACTTGACTACAAAGAGTTTATTAATATAAATTGCTGTCTCTATAGTTTTTCTTCATTCCTGCCATCAGTCAGATGCAGTCTTGAAATTAGATTAAATGAGGCACAACACCAAATACCAACACAAGACACAAGACCACCACACACAGTGAAAACAAGAATCATGGCTTTTCTCCTCTCTCCTCAAATCAGACGACCGCTACAAGGACATCTTGTTGGCCCTGGAACGGTCGACCAATCAGAGCCAAGAGATCCAGGAGTGGTGGATTGTTGACCAACCGGCTGCCAGCCTGGTGCCTCTGGGGGACGAGGCTTCAGTGACTGGCAGGAGGGAGGCGGGGCTTCAACTGTTTGTGTTCAGCGATAAAGTCAGTCCTCCGAGTCTGGGCTTCCTGGCTGGATACGGGTACACGTTACCTTTAAGTATTGCAGAAAATGTAGTAGTATTATAGTAATACATGAGGATATTACTGTCACCCTGTACTTATGATAGTGAAAGCTAACGAACAAGTTCTACCTTCATTGTTACATTGTTCATCTTCATGTATAGTCTACGATCGGAACACGTCCAGGTCATGTCCATCCCACTTAACAACTTACTGTGTTCTTCTATGTCTGTGGCCGCTCAGCATCATGGGATTGTATGCCTCAGTGGTGCTAGTGATCGGGAAGTTTGTTCGAGAGTTCTTCAGCGGGATCAGTCACTCCATCATGTTCGAGGAGCTGCCATGTGTTGACCGCATCCTTAAACTCTGCACCGACATATTCCTGGTATGTCCACATTTTTCGCCCCTTCAGTGCTCTGCAACAACAATAGAGTTTAAGTCTCTGTGATGTCTGTACGATCAGAGTTTAAGTCTCTGTGACGTCTGTACGATCAGAGTTTAAGTCTCTGCCATGCCTTTGCGATCAGAGTTTAAGTCTCCGCGATGTCTTTACGATCAGAGTTTAAGTCTCTGTGACGTCTGTGCAATCAGAGTTTAAGTCTCCCCGATGTCTGTGCGATCAGAGTTTAAGTCTCTGTGACGTCTGTGCGATCAGAGTTTAAGTCTCCGCGATGTCTGTGCGTTCAGAGTTAAAGTCTCTGCGATGTCTTTACGATCAGAGTTTAAGTCTCCGCGATGTCTGTATGATCAGAGTTAAAGTCTCCGTGATGTCTGTATGATCAGAGTTTAAGTCTCCGCGACGTCTGTAAGATCAGAGTTTAAGTCTCCGTGATGTCTATACGATCAGAGTTTAAGTCTCCGCGATGTCTGTACGATCAGAGTTTAAGTCTCCGTGATGTCTGTGCGATCAGAGGTCAAGTCTCTGGGACGTCGGTGGCTCCTGTAAATGCCTATTTCCTGTTTCACAAAGACTTTACCCTGATGAGTTATGGTGTGACGTGATTGGCTGTTATCTGTTTCAGGTGAGAGAGACAGGTGAGCTGGAGCTGGAGGAGGAGCTTTACGCCAAACTGATCTTCCTCTATCGATCACCAGAGACGCTGATCAAATGGACACGGCGCTGACCTCATCGATTAATACAGTATTGATTATACCTGCTGTGACATCACAGACTGTGACATCATCACTCATCTGTGAACTAGATGTGGTGGTTCCTTTAACGTTCTTTAAATGTTATACAGAGCATGTTCTCCAGATGAAGGAACTATCAGTGATGGTAGGTAAAGAACCATGCAGACTCTTATTTTGAAGGTTTTAAGAAACAGAAAAATTAGAAGAACGTTACCTGTTTGATGCATGACCAATAGGAGAGGCGGAGCCAACCTTGTCATAAGACCTCAACTGATCCGAGGACAGTGCTACACCACAGAAAGTGTTATGGGAATATGATATTAGTATTAGTTATTGATTATCAGTCACTGCAGGGATATGAGACATCCTGGAAAACCTGGAATTCTTTTTAATGCAGCTCCTGTTAAAGCCGTGGAAAACAAAGAGTTCCTGGAAAAGTTTGTTGTGTTTTGTGAACGTACCTTTGAACAGGCAGCAATGATGATTGGTGAGGACCAATCAGTGATGCAAAGTAAAGTGAAGCCAAAGTTCGAACCATATGATTGGATATTGCTGCTGTCACTCCCACATTGATTGACAGATGTATTAATACAGAAACAAAGACAATAAATGTGTGTTCTTAATGTTTTCCAGGACCTTTGCAATGACTTTGTGTTCAGGAACAGTCCTGCACAGCCACACAGCTGTTTCACTTTTAATTTTTAATGTTCCACTGTAGCATCATGTTCCACTTTACCTTCATGTTCCACTGTAGCTTCATGTTCCACTTTACCTTCATGTTATACTGTAGCTTCATGTTCCACTGTAGCTTCATCTTCTACTGTAGCATCATGTTCCACTTTAGCTTCATGTTCCACTGTAGCTTCATGTTCCACTTTAGCTTCATGTTCCACTGTAGCGTCATGTTCCACTGTAGCTTCATGTTCCACTGTAGCTTCATGTTTTACTTTAGCTTCATGTTCCACTTTAGCTTCATGTTCCACTGTAGCTTCATGTTCCACTTTAGCTTCATGTTCTACTGTAGCTTCATGTTCTACTGTAGCATCATGTTCCACTGTAGCTTCATGTTCTACTGTAGCTTCATGTTCTACTTTAGCTTCATGTTCCAACTGTACCGTCAGTTCCCCACTGTAGCCTAATGTTTTCACTGTCGCTTCATGTGTACCGAGCTTCATTACTGCTTCATGTTTCCACTTTAGCTCATGTTCCCTGTAGCTTCATGTCGCACTGTAGCTCCATGTTCCACTGTAGTTCACATGGTTCACTGTATCAGTTCCTAAATTTGCTTCATGTTCCTACTGTTAGCTTCATGTTCTACTTAGCTATCACTTACATGTTCCACTTTACCTTCATGTTCCCGTGCCAGTCCTGTAGCTTCATGTTCTACTTGTAGCTCAGGTTCCACTTTATCTCTTCATGTGCTTATCTCTACTCGCTTGTCAAGACTTCACTGTTCCACCTTTACCTGTCACTAGCTTGTTTGCCACGTAGCCTTCATGTTCCACGAGTTATGTCACTTTCCTCAGGTTCACTAGCTTCATGTTCTCTGTAGCTTCATGTTTTCCACTTACCTGCTGTTCCACTTTGCTTCATGTTCACTTTAGCTTCATGTTCTACTGAGCCTTCGTTCCACTGTAGCTTCTGCCACTTTAGCTTCCTGTTCTACTGTAGCTTCATTGTTCATTTTTCTTGTTCTTTTAGCTTCATGTTCACTTTAGCTTCATGTTCTACTTAGCTATGATTCCTTACCTTATGTTTCCACTGTAGCTTCATGTTCCACTGTCGCATCATGTTCTACTTTCGCCTTCATGTTCCCATTGTACTTCATTTCTACTTTAGCTTCATGGTTTTTCCACTTAGCACTTCATGTTCCCATGCTAGTCACTAGGCTTCATGTTCCACTGTAGTACTCATGTTTCTTAGCTTCGTTCCACTTAGCTTCATGTTCAACGTCGCTTACATGTTTCCACTTTACCTTATGTTCCCTTTTGCTTCATGTTCGAACTTTACCTTCATGTTCTCACTGTAGCTTCATGTTCGCCACTTCCCGTTTCCCCTTAGCTTCCTGTCACTTACTTCCTGTTCCACTACCGCTTCATGTTCCACTGTAGCTTCATGTTCGACTTTAGCTATCATGTTCAAGTTAGGCTTCATGTTCTACATGAGCTTCATGTTCCACTTAGCACATGTTCCACTTTAGCTGTCATGTTCTACTGTTAGCTTCTATGTTCCACTTTAGCCTTCAGTTCCCACTGTAGCCTTATGTCTAATTTGTTTATTTTCATACTTCATTTTCCACTGGATATGTTACTCTTAGCTTCAGTCACTTTTTTACTGCCTTCATGTTCCACTTTAGCTTCATGTTCTACTGTCGCTTCATGTTTAACTGAGCTTCATGTTCCACTTTACTCTTATGTTCCATTTAGCTTCAATGTTCTATCTTACCTTCATGTCATCTTTAGACTTCATTGTTCTACTTTAGCTCATGTTTCCACTTTAGCTTCATGTTCCAACTGTAGTCTTCCATGTTCACTGTTTAAGCTGGTCATGTTCTATTATTACTTCATGTTTTCCACTTTAGTTATTGTTCCAATTAGCTTGCATGTGCTACTTTAGGCTTCAGTTCCACTGTAGCTTCATTTCTACTGTAGCGTCATGTTCCACTGTGCTCAGGTTCCACTTAGACTCATGTTCCAGTAAAGATTGATGAACACTGACACAGAATTTAATACAGTATACTAGTACAACATCTTATGAGTAGCCATAATACCACCATCAGGATGCTCTAACTTTCAGTAACAGTAAATGGCTCCATGTTAGCGCCACATAGCTTTGTGTAAGGTCTGTTAGTGCCACATTAGATTTGTGTAAGTCTGTTTCTCCACATTAGCTTTGTGTAAGGTCGTTTAGCTCCACATTAGCGTTGGTAAGGTCTGGTTAGCGCCACATTAGCTTTGTGTAAGGTCTGTTAGTGCCACATTAGCTTTGTGTAGGGCGTTTAGCGCCTCATGAGTTGTGTAAGGTCTGTTAGCGCCACATTAGCTTTATGTAAGGTCTGTTAGCGCCACATTAGCTTTGTGTAAGGTCTGTTAGCGCCACATTAGCTTTGTGTAAGGTCTGTTAGCGCCACATTAGCTTTGTGTAGGTCTGTTAGCGCCACAGTAGCCTTGTGTAAAAGGTCTGTTTAGCTCCACAGTAGCGTGGTTA
>NC_040018.1:27222327-27250856 GCF_000972845.2 Larimichthys crocea | reverse complement strand
GCACAACCAAACCCCATCTCCCTTTGTGCTGTCCCCCCCCCCCAACCCGCCGCTCCCCCCCCCTTGTTAGCTTCCAACTATTAAGGGTTTCTATGTGTAAGGTCTGTTAGCGGCCACATTAGCTTTATGTAAGTCTGTTTAGCGCCACATTAGCTTTGTGTAAGGTCTGTTTAGCGCCACATTAGGCTTTGTGTAAAGGTCTGTTGTTAGCGCCACATTAGCTTTGTGTAAGGTTCTGTTACGCGCCACATATTAGATTAGCTTTGTGTAAGGTCTGTTAGCGCCACATTAGCTTTGTGTAAGGTCTGTTAGCGCCACATTAGCTTTGTGTAAGGTCTGTTAGCTCCACATTAGCTTTGTGTAAGGTCTGTTAGTGCCACATTAGTTTTGTCTTCCTCTTAGCTCTACATTAGTTTGCACCATTTGTTTTATAACACCTATGCTCAGGTGTGAGCAGTCAACTAACTCCATGATGAAAGTGTAAGATGTCCCACCCACACAGGTACAACAGTGCTAACCGGTCTATGAGGGAGCTGTCAATCAAGCCGTGTGGACATGACTTCCAATCAGAGGAAATGAAAACAGCTGTTCATTCACAACATGACACTGGAGTCACAAACACACGTGTTTGAAGGTTTTGCAGTGAATTTATTTTTTGTTTACATCACTTTATTATCTGAAAGATAAAAACAGTCAACTCAGTGTTTCCTGTGAATGTGTGAAAATAAAATACATGTAAGAGTCTTTATGTTGGGGTGACTTCCTGTTCACCATTTACCTGTCCACCTGTTCACAATCACACATCAGTTCGTAGCGACGCAGTGACACTGAAGGCCCTCAGCATCCACTTCATTTGGTTTAGATTTAGATTTTTCTCCTTTCAATCAATCAAACTTTATTTGTATCACACTTTTCATACAAAATATGTAAAACAAAGTGCTTCACGCAATAACCCCTCGTTAGTGTGATGATAATAATTATCATCCATCATGTCCAGGTGAGCCATTTTCCCTCCGCAGACACTCAACTCTTCTGTTCAGGACGACAGGAGCAGGAAATATTTAGACGAAGATGAGTCACTGTGGAGGCAGCAGAGGGAGTTATCAGGTCACACACACACAGTTTCTTTTAACTTTATTAATTGGTTTTCACAATTGAAAATTGAACATCATATAAAGAAATACAAGAACAAACTTGTCCCCTGGGGTGGGGGGTGCAAGTGGGAGAAATAAAATATTAATAGACATTGTATCATCGACAAAAACATAACAAAAAAACACAGACAAAACATAAGGTGTGTGTGAGAGAACATTCAGCAGGTATGTAATAAGAGGTTGCCATATACTGCTGAAATTATCATTAGGACGTTGTAGAGCCAGTCTAATCTTTTCTAGCTTCAAGAGTTGCAGCGTATCGCTAACCCAATGTTTATAGGAGGGCGGGGCAGCCTGTTTCCAATTAAGTAAAATTATTCTTCTCACTAAGAGGGTGACAAAAGCAATGTGATCAGTTTGTGCCCTAGGAAGATGATCATCCTGACATTGAATATGAAATATGGCCGTGAGAGGGTTTGGGTTTATTGGTCTTTTACATATCTTGGATAGGGCATCAAATATAGAGGACCAATAACCTGAGAGTCTCGGACAAGACCAGAACGTATGAGCTAATGTTGCATCTATTACACGAATCATCAATTGCTGGATACATCTTTGCGATTCTGGCTTTAGACAAGTGCAATCTGTGTGCTACTTTGAATAGAAGTAGGCCATGTCTGGCACAAATTGATGAGGAGTGTATCCTTGAAAATATATCTGACCATTTAGTATCTGTAATTTGTAAATTCAGATCAGCCTGCCATGCTTCTCTCAATGCATCAAGAGATGCCGTCTGTAAAGATGAGAGTTTCATATACATAACGAATATTATGCCTTTGTTAGATGGAGCTGTTGGGAACAGAGTATCTATGGGCTGTTGTCCAGCGAGCCAGCGTGCCAACTGAAGTGTTTTCGCACCTGAGTCCATATACGCAGAGATTGCTAGACTAGGGGGGCAGTAGATACACAGCATGGTGTGATAGGCATTACCAAATACAACAAGGCTGGGAGGGCTAATAGGAGGCTTGCATCAGCCTCCATTTGGACCCAGGCAGGGGCCTCATTGTTAACATAGGTTTGAAGCCAGTAAGCCAAGGCTCTCAGGTTACTTGCCCAATAGTATAATTGGAAGTGAGGTAAAGCCATCCCACCCATCGATTTGGGTCTTTGTAAAAATTCCTTATGGATACGAGGTGGTTTTTTATTCCAAATGAAGTCAGAGATGATCTTATTGAGATGTGAAAAAAAAAATAAGATAAGAAGACTGGTATACAGGAAAAAGCTCACTTTTTGAAACATTAATCTTATACCCAGAAAGCTCGGTAAAACGATCTAGTGTAGTCATAATGTGCAACAAAGTATTCTGGGGTTCACTGATATATAACAATAAATCATCAGCATATAATGATAACTCATGTTCTTTTCCACTCCTTAATATGCCGCGAATCTCAGGTGAGGAGCACAGTGATGCTGTGAGAGGCTCGATCGCTATTGCGAATAAAAGGGGTGACATTGGGCCTTGCCTCGTGCCACGTTGCAACAGGAAATATTAGGAGTCCATATTATTAGTGCATACTGAAGACATTGGGGATTTATATAACAATTTTAACCATGATATGAATTTTGGGACCAAATTTAAATCTCTCTAGACACTGAAATAGGTAGCCCCACTCGACCCTATCGAATGCTTTTTCAGCATCCAGAGAGATAATTACGGGTAATGGATGATTGGATCCGTGTTCTGCATGATATTTAAAGGCTAACTAATATTAGGAGAGGCATTTTTTTAATAAAACCAGTTTGATCTGGAGAGATAATCGAAGGTAGGGTAGCCCATAGCGTAGCCCATACTGCCCATAGCTAAAACCGGCCCTGCCACCAGATCCTGGAGCTTTGGCATTTTGCATACTGTAAATAGCTGATATATTTTCCCCCAAAGACAGAGGTTCTTCCAGTTGCTCTATAAATGATTCACTTATTTGAGGAAAATCCATGCTCTGAAAAAACGACTCCAGCCTAAAAGGTCGTGGTTCACCTCAGAGGTGTAAAGGGAGGAATAAAATACTTGAAACTCATTATTTATCTCCTGAGTCTAAAAGTCTTGCCTGCCTTATCTGAGTGTTCATACAGATTAGAGTGAGATTAAAGCAGTAGCTGCTCTGTATAATGGGTGGTCATCAAGTCGAACTCTGTCTGCAGAGGGGTGGGAGCAGTTGAATATTTAGTCCAGCTGATGAATTTGGTCTGTGAGATCTTTAAGGCGCTGTTTTCTATTCCTGCCCTCCCAGGTGGTGTATGAAATAATCTCTCCTCTCAAAAAAGCTTTAAGCGATTCCCAAAGAATAGACTTGCTAACATCTGGTGAGTGAAGCATTGCTAAAGCGCCACGGGCACCAAGTAACTTTCTTTGGAAAAGGGTATTTGCAAAACTACAGGTCCATGATCAGAAATGACAATGCTTTCATACCTACAATCTCTGACTGAGGTCAGCAACTGGAAATCAATAAAAAAAATAATCAATGTGTGAGTAGGAATGATGCACAGGGGAGAAAAATTAATAATGTCTTAAATCAGGGTACAGGAAACGGTGTTATTGAGTGTTAGTGAAAACTAAAGTCCCTGCTTTCAATATCCAGATATAAACATGTAGAACCACTCATGATAAAAAATGAAACTATGGTCGATTTCTTTTTTTGCACTGCAGAGTTATGCCTCCAAAATGTTAACGTGTCCTGCTCAAAGTAATAAGTTAAAATATGCCCACACACACACTGTTTCTAACCAATGGCTGAGTTTGGAGCATGATGAGCAGACATGTTACACAGGTCATCTTCTACCTGTTATAAAACTTTGTTCTCTGGCTCACATATGCAGCTGTTATATTCACAGCCTTGACCTTTGACACTGAGTTCAGAGTAACAGACATTAAATCACACCATTCCTTTTTGGTCTTCATTAAGTGTTATTATTTATTCAAAGGTCAGTCTGTAAACAAACCCTTCAATTACGATGCCCTCATGTCACATGTGAGTTATCACCAGTTTGACCTGTAAGTATCGTTCACACCAACATGCACATCTACTGACAAATTTCTTCTGAAGGCCTTCTGCACTGAGCATGTCTAGTTATGTCATTCACAGTTACCTCACCCTAACACAGATACATCTTCACTGAACACTTTTTTATAATCAGCAGTCGTAAACATGTCAGTCTTTTCCGTCTCTGCCAGCCAGCGACTGTTGCCAGGTGTAGACGGCAGGTAAAGGTGGGGGGAGAAGAATCAGGAAGAAAAGGTGTTCTTACCTTGTTATTGAACTCGATCTTGGTTTCTTCCAAACTCATAGAGGCTCTTGTTGGTGAACAATAAAAGGCAGAGATTGTTTTGAAGTATTAAATTACTCTTCATCTCACCTGAAGTGAACTCAACAGGTTTTCTGTTGGCTGCATTTCATTCCTGACTGCGGAGTGTCTCACAATAGGCTCATTACTGCCCCCTGAGGCTAAAGGGCAGAATACACTCCACAGTGTACACTGTAGAAATGTTTTTTATGGTAAAAACTGGAAGCGTGTGTACTTTGATCAATACAGAAGAAGTTTTTTATTTTATTTTTTACAGTAAAAGTACTGTTTGTTTCCTGTTCAACATTCAAAACTACCATCATCATCCAAATGCCATCATCATCACACACTCAACATCATGAGATGCTTCAAGTCCCAGCTGCCAGCCTCACTGGACCCACCGCAGTCTACCTCATCCTGACTGCTCCACTGACAACGCCATCACCACCACCCTTCACCTGGCCCTCACATGTATGTATGTCAGACTTCAGCTCAGTATCAACACCATCATTCTTCAGCAGCTGATGGAGAAGCTGAACCAGCTGGGTCTAAACACAGGAGCTCCTCAGGGCTGCATGCTCAGCCACAGTTTTCACTCTGCAAACCACATCATCACTAGGTCAGACCGTTTTGTCTGAACGTAATGCATTTTATGTAGCCCTTTAGTATCTGGTGTTGTAATGTGTGTGTATCCTGTTTCATGTAGCACCATGGTCACCCTGCAACCATGCTGTCTTATGTTACTGTGGCATGGTTCAAATGACAAAAAAAAACACACTGACAACATAAAGTAGAGAGGAAAGAACAAATGAGTCCTTCAAGAGTTCAAGAATTCACTTTACAGAGAAAACAAGGCCTTCCAGGTCTTCTTGTTGTCAGCTTCTGGAGTGTTGGATCAGGTTGAACAACAAGGTAGACTTTTGACTTTAAGTTCACGATTCAATTTAAACTTCAAAAACTCAGATCAAACTGTCAAACTAGGCAGTGGTGAACAAATCTGAATCCAGATTCTGTTTCTTGACTGTTTCTCAATTCAAATGTTTAAAAACAGATTCCTTCCAGGTTCCTGTTCACCTGGAAGAAGAGAATGTTCGAGAGCAGATAGAAATACACCTGCCAGCTCCAAGTATGTCCAGAAATGTCACTTCTGGCTAAAACAAACAAACAAACAAAAAAAAAACAAAGAAAAAAACAATGTGAGGAGAATGTGAGTGCCACATACACATTTACCTCTAATCAATACGTTATGACATCATGACGGACGAGTTTTCTCGTGTCAAAACAAAATTAAGAAGACAAACTGGAAACATTCAGCGTGTTTAACCAGTTTAATGATTTTATCCTAAAAGTAAAGTACAAAAGACACTTACACTCATTTCTAGGTACAAACACATAAAAAACATGCAATCTCTGTGCAGCAATGACATCACAGTGACATCACAGAGGTTCATGTAAATAATGCTAAAATGTTGATTGTGTTGAGTTTTATTTGGAACGGCAGAGATTGAAAAAATTAAAAGGAGTTGAAGTCACGGGAAACTCTGCGAACTGTCAACCTGGACCTGAGGTGTTCTAACCTGAGGCTGCGATGGTGGTGCTTCATATTTACTCATGTTCAGATAAGCTGGTAGGTTTGATGTAGCTGTTGCTCGGTGGTTGCTGTTTTTTATGGTGGTGTTGGTGGTCAATAAGTTCCTTGTCAGTTGATGGTGTGTCGCTGTTAGTATGGTACTTGGGGGCCTCAAGGTATTTATAAGGATCTAGTGGATGGTAACTAGTCTAATTGTTCTGTGGTTCCTCTCAGATCAGGTCTCTCTTTAACCTGTAGGGGTAAAAAACACAACAGTCTCCTTTGGGTCAACTCAAAGATATAATCCTAACATCTCTACTGACCTGAATCTCCAGTCCACTGGATCTTGTCCACAAGATCAGACAGCAGTTTCACTCCTGAATCCTGTATTTTGTTGAGACTCAGGTCCAGCTCTGTCAGACGGGAAGGGTTTGTCTTTAGAGCTGTGACCAGAGAAGCACAGCTTCCATCTGTGAGCAGACAGCATCTCAACCTGCAATGACAAGATTATTTTAACAAATTACAGGCTGCTGTTGGATTCCATATTAAAGCAAACTATATTGTGTACCTCAGAGTCTTCAGTCTACAGTGTGGACTCCTTAGAAAATCACACAGCAGCTTCACTCCTGAATCCTGCAGCTTGTTGTAGCTCAGGTCCAGCTCTGTCAGATGGGAGGGGTTGGACTTCAGAGCTGAGGCCAGAGAGGCACAGCTGATCTCTGGTAGTTCGCAGTGGTTTAATCTGTAATTACAGGATTCAATCTGGATTCTATGGTCACATTTTCTGCTTGTCGAGGTGTCCTGACAGCAAAGACCTGGTTTCCTCTAGTTTTCTAGCCTTAACTTAATAATTACCAATAATGTATCTCAGGCTGCAGGCTCATATGTAACGAACAAGTCAGAAATACAATCATACATATCCAATAGGTGATTATCAAAACAAACCAACTCACAGATGCTAAAATTACGATTATGTGCAAACTTTGGACTGGATCTGGTGAGTCGTCTTGCTTTGGTGTTCTGCAGCTTCAGTCTGGACATATTGGACTGACTGAAAAAGAAATCTGTAATATAAACCTAGATTACTGTTTCTAAGTGCTTTTCAGGTAAGAATATGCTTCATGTCTGTCATGTTCGAGCAATAAGGACCATTCAAACTGGTCAGTGGATGTTTATTCATATTTGTTTCACTCCCTGGTGTCTTTTGAGGGTGATTTTCATTTTTTAAAAAGTATTTTTTTTTTTTAAAGGAAAGTATACAACCAATGGCCAAGTTTCTTTCATTTATATCACAATTTTAATTTCAATGAAAGGATGCGGTACATGTAGTGCTTTCTAATTCAAAAGAACCATTATAACACAAATTAAAGTCAATTTAAGACTGCTAGTTCTGCCCTCACTAACAATACAGGTTAAGACCATACCATCAGTTAGATGCAAGTTGTCCACTTTGTAATGCACTGCAAAATATATGCAAACATATTCCCTCTATATCATATGGTGCTCATCACTCATTTACCTTTATCTTCATTACTTTAAGTATGATGTAGGAGATAAACAGAAAAAGTCTGAAAGGGACAACTTTGTAACTGGTAGTATTCTTTAAAGGGACACTGTATATTGATCTTGTAATGTTTAATATAAAAACAGATTCTGATTTTTTTGCACTAGTGCAACAGCTGCAGTTATATAAAATAATATTTGCTTCTGATCAGTTTTGTTTGGTAACCTAAGGAACTTTGTGTTTTAAGGGGGTCCAGTTCAAGCAGAGCCAGAGGGATCTTCCACAGCTCCTGACTAACAAACAGAAACATAGCGATATAACTGTTCCTACTAGTTTTTTGTTTTTTATTGTTTGCACATTAATATGGAGGCTGCTCCATTGTATTTTTAATAATTTAAGTAAGTTATTTATTTTTTTACTGTTTTGGATTTTACTGTGGCATAACATTTTTTTATGTTATGCCACCTTGTTTTCAAAGTTTACGTTTTTCAGGAACATGCTGCATCTGTTGCATTCATTAATGTACTCCAGCCTGTTTTCCTCTTAAAATGTAACAGACTGTTGCATCGCCACAAATCATCTGAAAAGGAGCCACATAGTTTGATAAAATAGGGGGGCCCAAATAGCTAAAAATGGCCCTGTTAATTACGCTTTGGCACGTCAATGTTATGTTAAATGAATGCATGTTTATTTGTATATTGTCCTGTAACAGTTCAATGGTGGATTGATGGCGATGAAGTTGAGTTTAAGAAAGAGAGAGA
This sequence comes from Larimichthys crocea, assembly GCF_000972845.2. Classification (NCBI taxonomy): domain Eukaryota; kingdom Metazoa; phylum Chordata; class Actinopteri; family Sciaenidae; genus Larimichthys; species Larimichthys crocea. The sequence continues at coordinate 27,242,588 of NC_040018.1, read as the reverse complement.
ATAAATCCATCTGCATGAAGAACTAGTGCCGCTTATTTCCTGGAGAGAGTGATAGAGTTAAAAGACAAGAATGAAAAGAAAACTGACCTCAGAGTCTCCAGTTTACAGTTTGGACTCTCCAGAAAATCACACAGCAGCTTCACTCCTGAATCCTGCAGGTCATTGTCACTCAGGTCCAGCTCTGTCAGATGGGAGGGGTTGGACTTCAAAGCTGAGGCCAGAGAAGCACAGCTGATCTCTGACAAACTGCAGCGCTCCAATCTGAATAAAAAAGAAAGATTTAACATAATCTGATCCAATTTAATTGTGCAGCCAATCATTGGATTGTCCTCATAACTAACTCGGGAGCCACATTCAGTAAAGAAGATCCTAATTTAGCCAGACTATCCAGGCGTTCATCTGGACAACAGCCCTGCAATAAAACAAACAGGGTTGTGCTGATGGGGATGTGTGATACGTGCCACAGGATTAAGTTCAGATTTGGATCTAACTTTGGTGTAAATGAGTTCATGTTTGCCTCTTTAAATCAATCTACCTCACACTACACAGATATTAAAAGAGCAGAATGTTTTCTGACCTGATAATCTCCAGTCTGCATTGTGGACTCTGCAGTCCATCAGACAGCAGCTTGATGCCTGAATCCTGCAGGTTGTTTCCTCTCAGGTCCAGCTCTGTCAGATGGGAGGGGTTGGATTTCAGAGCTGAGGTCAGAGAAGCACAGCTGATCTCTGACAGACCACAATTAGCCAGTCTGTTAATAAAGGGATAGTATCTGAATCAGATATGATTTTTTCCTGTCAACATCGAAACATAAAGAAAAACACAACACAACACTTCTAATTTTGTTCCTTTTTTTTAAAATTAATTGTTAAGATTTTTTTCTTTATTTCTTTTATTTGATAGATGCAGCTGAAGAGTGACAGGAATGTAGGGAGAGAGAGATGGGGAATGACATGTAGCAATGGCCCGCGAATAGTCGGATTCAAACCATGGGCCACTGCAGCAAGGACTGAGCCTTTGTACATGGGGCGGATGCTCTACCAACTGAGCTAACCAACACCCTTTTTGTTCCTATTTTTATAAAAACAATCACAGATTTAAAAATCTGCCTGTCTGTGATTGTTTAATCTGATGCCATGATGACACGTATCTTATGTTTGCCGAAGAGAATAAAAAGGACTCTAAAAATTACATTTTTGTTGAAACACATTGAGCAATAGATACTACAGATATATAGTATACATGTGCCAATCAACATCAATGTAAAGGAGTGGAAGAACATTTCACAAAGTACCATCGACCAGCTTATGAACTGCAACAAAGTGGGTTAGACAAGCCGCCAGTTCATCGCAGGGCACGTAGAGACAAACAACCATTCACATTTACACCTACGGACAATATAGAGTCACCAAATAACCTATTAATTGCATGCTTTTGTGCTGTGGGACAAAGTTGGAGTACAATGCAAACACAGGGAGAACATGCAACTCCACACAGAAAGGTCCAGTGCTAACCACTGCACCACCATGCCACTTAAACAATGTTAAATCAAAAGATAAAACAATGCCTGATTAACAGGTTTTAGTTTTTGTGTTGTGTTTAAGTTTTTCATTCAGTTAAAAATATATACGAGCAAAACAGACAGTAAATTAACTTAACTTAGAGTCTTCAGTCTACAGTTTGGACTCTCCAGTCCAGCAGACAGCACCTTCACTCCTGAATCCTGCAGTCTGCTTCCTCTCAGGTCCAACTCTGTCAGATGGGAGGGGTGGGACTTCAGAGCTGAGGCCACAACTTCATAATGAGTCTCTGAGAGCCACCATTCAGGAAGTCTAGGAGTACAGTTAATGTAAATTCAGTTACCCTCTGGAGTAGTCGACCCTGATAAAGATGGACAGTGTATATCAAAGTGTCTGAATTGAATTTTATGTGGATATGATATGCTGGAAATAACAAATAGAAATTTGTATTTAGGTTCTGGATTCTGATAGCTGCTGACAGACAGTGTCAACTTTGTATAATGAAGATACAGTCAGGACTTACACAGCCTTTCTGCAGTTCCTCACAGCTGGAATCAGTCTCAATCGTCCCTCCCGTGATGCATTGTACTTCTTCAGGTCCAACTCATCCAGAACCTCCTCTGACATCTGCAGCATGTAGGCCAGAGCTGAGCAGTGGATCTCAGAGAGTTCCTTCTCTGATCTGTTCTCTGACTTCAGGAACTCTTGGATCTCCTGATGGACTGAGTCATCGTTCATCTCCATCAGACAGTGGAAGATGTTGATGCTTCTGTCAGGAGAGATACGATCACTGTTCATCTCCTTCAGGTTGTTGATGGCTCTCTGGATGATTTCTGGACTGTTGTCTGTCTGACCCAGCAGGCCTCCTAAGAGTCTCTGGTTGGACTCCAGAGAGAGGCCATGAAGGAAGCGAACAAACAGGTCCAGGTGACCATTTTTACTTTGAAGGGATTTCTCCATGGCCTTCTTCAGGAAGACATCCAGGGTGGAGTAATCCTCCTCCTCCTCCTTCTTCTCTGTCAGGAAGTCCTTCAGCACCTCTGTCTTCTTGTTGGTGTAACAGTGGAACAGGTAGACTGCAGCCAGAAACTCCTGAACGCTCAGATGAACAAAGCAGTAGACTGTTTTCTGGAAGATCACACTCTCTCTTTTGAAGATCTGTGTACAAACTCCTGAGTACACCGAGGCCTCTGTGACATCCAGACCACACTGCTCCAGGTCTTCTTGGTAGAACATGATGTTTCCTTTCTCCAGCTGTTCAAACGCCAGCCTCCCCAGCTTCAGAAGAACTTCCCTGTCAGCCTCCGTCAGCTCCTGTGGACTCGTCTCATGTCCTTCATCGTACTTCTTCTTCTTCCTCTTTGTCTGAACCAGCAGGAAGTGTGAGTACAGGTCAGTCAGGGTCTTGGGCAGCTCTCCTCTCTGGTCTGTGGTCAACATGTGGTCCAGAACTGTAGCAGTGATCCAGCAGAAGACTGGGATCAGACACATGATGTGGAGGCTCCTGGAGGTCTTGATGTGTGAGATGATTCTGCTGGACAGATCTTCATCACTGACTCTCCTCCTGAAGTACTCCTCCTTCTGAGCGTCAGTGAAGCCTCGTACTTCTGTTACCCTGTCAACACATGAAGGAGGGATCTGATTGGCTGCTGCAGGTCTGGAAGTTATCCAGATGAGAGCCGAGGGAAGCAGATTCCCCTTGATGAGGCTTGTCAACAGCACGCTGACTGATGACTCCTGTGTGACATCAGACACGAGCTCTTTGTTGTTGAAATCCAGTGAAAGTCTGCTTTCATCCAGGCCGTCAAAGATGAACAGAAGTTTACAGACAGCGAGCTTCTCTGCTGTGACCTTCTGTAATGTTGGATGGAAAACATGGAGCAGCGTGAGAAGACTGAACCGCTCATCTTTGATCAAGTTCAGCTCCCTGAACGAGAGCAGAACCACCAGACTGACATCTTGGTTCTCCGAGCCCTCTGCCCAGTCCAGAGTGAACTTCAGCACTGAGAAGGTTTTTCCAACGCCAGCGACGCCGTTGGTCAGAGCGACTCTGATGTGTCTCTGTTGGTCAGGTAAGGCTTTAAAGATGTCGTGGCATTTGATGGGAGTGTCATGGAGGGTCTCCTTCTTCTTGGAAGCTGTCTCAAGCTGCCTCACCTCATGTTGGGTATGAACCTCTTCACTCTGTCCCTCTGTGATGTAGAGCTCAGTGTAGATCCTGTTGAGGAGGGTTCCACTTCCTGTTTCATCACTTCCTTCAGTCACACGTTCACATCTGGTCTTTAGACTGATCTTATGTTCATCTAAAACCTCCTGCAGACCACTATCTACTGAATGAGGAGAAGAAATCAGTAACAATAAAAACAAATCAAGAACAAGAGAAAGGAGTTCAGACATGAAGACATCAGCAGACAGATGGACATGTGATGGATGGTCTTACTTTGGACAGTGCTGGTCTGACTGGCTGTCAGCAGTCCACGTCTTGTTCTGGATCTTTCTCCACACTGGGGACAGGAGGAGTCTCCTGATGAAGCAGACTGGTCCCAGTATGAGGTGATGCAGTGTCTGCAGAACCAGTGTCCACAGCTGGTAGAGACCGGATCCTTCAGGACGTCCTGACACCAAACACAGCAGGACGGCTGCTCCTCCACAGGAACATGACTCCTCTTCTTCGTCTCTCTGTGGACACAAATTTATTTTTAACTAAAGCACTTGATTGATGGACACACAATGCTGCAGTGTGTCCTGGGAGGTTGAATGGTAGAATGGAGGGTTACACAGGGACAGGGTAGGAAGCTTCAGGTGGACCTCCTGGGATCAAGACAAATGAGTGGAGCAGGTCTGGAAGATGAAGTGGAGGGCAAGCTGGAGGTGCTGGCCTAAACCTGTATTCTTACCAATAACTGAGCATTCTGGTTTACAGAGCTACTTCAAGTCTACCATGACCAAGATAAGCAACTGAAAACAGATGAATGACATTTCAAATGGACCCTGAAGTCTACAGTGTGACAACATGTTAACATGTCTGCTTCCTGTTTGTCACACCGCGGTGAGGTCAAGTTGCGTTTTTGTTCTGTCTCGTCATTTCCTGTTTTATTTTGATATTTACCTGTCCTCTCGTTTCAGGTCACTTGCCCTTCCTCATGTGTCACCGGTCTGATTGTCTTCCCCGCCCTGATTGTTTCCACCTGTTCCCCATCACCCTGTGTATATATTGTCTGCGTCTCCCTTTGTGTTGTGCCAAAGTGTTTCGTCCTACGATTGATCACTTAAACCTTCTTTCTTGCCTGTCCACAGCCTTAGCCTTGTTGCGTGAGTGTTCCTTTGTTTTTTGTCTCGATTGAGTGATTTTTTTTTTTGTGTAAATTTCTTAGTATAGCCATTTGTTTCTTAGTGCTTAGTATAGTTGTTTTTCAGCCTCCCAGGAGAGATTTTCAGTTAGTGTTTTGCAGCCTTTTGATTTTGTGAGTGATTTTGATAATTTTTATGAAGCAGTTTAGAGTTTGTATTTTTTTTCCTCCTTGGGAGTGATTTTTATTTATTTTATTTATTTTTTTCATAGTTTAGGCCTGTTTCCATAGCCTCACTCTGTCGAGGGTTTTTGTTAATTCAATAAATAAGCTCATTGACACCTCTGCGCCTGAGTCCTGTTTGAGTCTGGCTTGACACTGTTAAGGCAACATAGCATTCATATACACTCATTTGAACTATCAAAAGATGGTTCTTTAAAGAATTTTTATTTTTTTGGCCTTTTCAAGCTTTATTTGATAGAGACAGCTGAAGAGTGACAGGAATGTGGGGAGAGAGGGAGAGATGGGAAACAGCCACAGATGGGATTCGAACACTGGGCTTCCACAGCGAGGACTGAGCCTTTGCACATGGGGTGGCTGCTCTACCAGCTGAGCTAAACGCCACCCCAAAAGATGGTTCGTGTAGAACTGTCCTCTAAATAAAGAGGGTTCTTCAGCTGCTCATGGCTAAACCAAAGAACCTTTATTGTTTCGTGTGTACGGGTGTAGACTTCTGCTCAACATGATGTGAAAGACAAAAATGTGTTTGAGGACAATCAGGAGAAAATTTCTCCTTCTGTTCTGAGTCTTACTTTGTGTCTGAGGGTCCAGGTTCATTACTGAAGTTTGGAGGAGACTCTTTGGACCAGTCGCTCTTCATGGACACACAGCTGGATCCTGGAGACTCGGCTCTCTGTCGGTTGGGCTGAACTCTGCAAACACAAACATGTTTGATTCTGATTCACAGACAACGGTCAGATTCTGGGTTAGTGTCAGTGAACCATCATGAACTCTGAATGCAGTGTGCCCCCCTCCTCTTACTTTGAGTCTGAGGGTCCAGGTTCATGACTGAAGTTTGGAGGCTTTCCTTTGGACTGGTCGCTCTTAATGGAAACACAGCTGAATGCTCGAGACTCTTCTTCCTCCACATCACTCATCGTCTCCGGTCTAAGAAGTGAACCAGGAATAACAGAGACACCGTGGACATCACGAAGGTCAGTACAGACGACATGACATCTGTTCTTCCTCAACGAAACATTCAAATTATGTTTATATTTAGATTCTAGAATATTCTGGTCGATTAAACATCTGAAAACTAAAAGAAGTCATAAACCCCAACAGTCTAGATCTTTAAATGTTTTATAATCTTAATATAAATGTATTTTTACATCATGCAGTCGAGTATTTTCTTCACCTTGTGTGTTCATCTGTTGAATCTGACTGAGAGACTCTAACAGTTTAAACACAGACTGGCCCCAACAGTTAGCTTTTAACCTCAGGACTAAACAGAAACAAACCTGATCCTGGACCAGCTCTACCTGAAAACACACAAACTACATGATGCAACATGTGGTGACGTGATCTCTCGTTGCACGCTGTTTGCATACGAAATCAATGAAGAAGAAACAGACCACAGAATTCTTCTTCTTCGCCTTCTTCTTCTCGGTGATCAGATACAAACAGAACACATTTTATTGACAGGAAATGAAGCCGAGTGTGAGAGACAGATCATGACAGGAAATGGTGGGGACCAGCAGGGGTGGGTCTACAGCAGTGAAGGGGGCGGGGCTCACACACTGTAAAAAATGACAAAAGCCACAAAGAAGAAAATTAAAGAAGAGAATCATATTTCAAATAAACTACAAATGAAATAGTTTGATAGTAGAAAAACATTTGACCTCTGTTATCACTCGCACAGACTACGTCCAGGTTTTAGACAGTCTGCGGGGACGTCACAGAGACTACGTCCAGGTTTTAGACAGTTCAGTCTGAACAACGTGGACAGGAGACACATCTGTCCTCTGGACTGTGCTCTCTTATTGGCTCGTAGATCTGAGGTCTGTGTTCAAACAGTGAATGATTGACAGCAGTGTGTGTGTGTGTGTGTGTTAGAGGTTAGATCTAGTTGTCTGTCAATGCTCGTACTCAAATAGTTCCTTCTCTCTACTCACTGGATCGTCTTCTCTCTCCCAGTAACAGACAGGTCCGGTGAACCTTCATATTTGAGGTAGGAAACATGTTTGTTAATGTGTTTGTGTCTGAGCTTTAAAGTGACTCTCAGCCTGAAATTGTCTGTTGTGATTCACTCTTTAGCACTGGCATACCGTGGCTTTCAGAATAAAAGCTGAACACAGAGTGAGGACGACTTGCATTCAGAGTCAGAGACAGAATAATGGACACAAACAGGACATGTTGGACCTGAGGACGTCTTCATGTCTGTTTGAGCTGAATACAGAATCATCTGTAGATGTTGAATATTTCTCAGATATGTTTGAATCATTGTCTGTTGGACGAGTTTGGACTGAAAACATGTTGATGTTTGAATGTAACTCACTTTATTATTTAAACTCCAAAAGATGAACTTTTATTTTGAAAAATATTTTGGACAACATCTGGACAACACTAGATATTACTTACATAACACCTGAAGAACACCTAGAAAAACACATGGACATTTGATGGACAAGTGATGGACAAGCGTCCAAGCTAAAACAATAAAATATCTGGTTACTGACTCAGTGGAACAACTTTTGTCTGGTTGGCTCTGGTTTGGTGACGGTTGACGAGAAACAAAGAAGGTACGACCCGAACTGAGGAGGAGGAGCGATGGGAGGAACAGTGTGTAAGGAGGAGGTGAAGGAGAAGAGGAGGAGTGTGGAAAGGGAGGACAGTCTGACATCAGTGGACAGAATCCGTCAATTCGCTGTCAAACAGTTTGGATTTAATGTCCTGAGTCTGGCTCGCCGGGGGCTGAAGGTAGGAGACGACGAGCACTCACTGCTAACACTAACTCTACAAGATCTGTTAGGAACCTGGTCTCTGTTGAACCTGGTCTCTGTTGAACCTGGTCTCTGTTAGGAACCTTCATGGTCTACACACTTATGAGAGTCACTTCCTGTTAGCGACTGACCCGTGCTGTGTCACTTTGACCTTAAGTTGTTTTCTGTTTCTTGCACTTCCTTCCTGCAGGTGGCCCCAGATGAGTTGTGGGAGCTGGTGGAGTTGGAGAAGCTGAATTTGTCTCTCAACAGTCTGAAGGTTCTTCCTCCTCAGCTGGGTCTGCTCTCCAACTTGGTGGTCCTCAACTTGTGGGGCAACCAGATAAAACATCCTGCTGACACCAATGAATGAAAGAAATGAACTGCGGTGAACAGTTTGGATGAGATGAATTCTATGACTTCTTTATTCCAAACGTTGGTTTCTCCAGTTTGATTGTCTGATGGATGGTTTATCATCTGTCACTGTTTAAAGTCCTTTTCAGAAGGAGACTCGGAGACCTTTCATGATATGCAGTCCTCACAATTAAGACACTTGTCTGAGATATGTGGATCAGCTCATGTTCCTCACACTCAGTCATGTCTGTTATGTTAAAACTTAAACTACAGTCTGTAGGACTGGAGGAGTCGAGTCACAGTGGTGGGTTGTTTTTACTCAGGTACTGTGTTTGAGTACAAATTTGAAGTGCTTGTAGTTTAATTCACTGTTTCCATTTGATCGTACTTTATATTGTACTGCATCTTATTCTCCTCCTCCTCTTCCCCTTCCCCCAGCAGCTGCTCGGTCTCCTGGATATATAAAGGTTATAATTCCCCCTCTAATCCACCAGGATCCAGTTTCGGTCCTCTCTTCACCTTCCTCGTCCCTCCTTCAACCTTCAGTGTAACTCAGAAACTGTACAACGTACAAAAATGTAAAGTACTGCTTGCGCTCCCTACAGGCGGTGGGGTTAATTATCATACAGCATTACATTTAGTCATCTTGTGCAAACCATCCAGAAAACTTTGAAAAGTCTCAAGTCTGACACAATCTCACTTCTGAAGTCAGTGTGTCACCAAATGAAGCAAACTGAGTTCACTACCAGGATCTTTTTGTTTAATCACATCACTCACATGGTTAACAGCATCCAATCATACGCTTTCTCTCTTCTGACAGCACTGGAGCGGAGTGCTTCCTGTGTGATACAGTCTATGAGTGGCTGTGAGGGCTTCTGAAGTCATCTCTGTTAACAGTCAGGTTAATATTGTCAACCTCCTCAAACAATCTGAGCGTGTCTGAACTGTGGTCAGCAGTGCCTCCTTCACAATAAGATGAAAGCGCCACAGATCAGACACATTTCAAAATAAAACAGAATATATAATAATATAACAACCACCAGAAGGAGTGTTTATATTATACCTGTGTGTTGTTTGCAGCTCAGCAGCTTACCAGCAGAGATTGGACAGCTGAGAAGACTCAGAGTTTTATTCGCCTACAGAAACAGACTAACTGAAGTTCCTGAAGAGCTGGGAGACTGTACACAACTGGAGGTACTGTGAATACTGCTGGAAGTACTTCTACTATAGGTCTAAATACTACTTCTGCTTTCATTTCAAACTGAACCCAGAGACTCCACCTGGTGAGGAGGGGTAGCCTTGTTGGGTGGGTTTACCTGGTGAGACAGAGTGACCTCCTTGAATGATTAACTACAGACTAGACTACAAAGGTGTGGTGAAGTCCACCATCACTCCACAAGTTTGTAATCTTCAGTTTCCACTGATGCTGACTCAGGTGACGTCACTCGATGACATTATTCAGACTTCACACAGTGATGCTAAATGATTATTCCACTTTAAAAAAATGAACAGCAGAACTTCCCAACACCTGGGAACATACTTGTGGATTGGATGAGGAGGATCCAATATAATTTCAACCATCCAGGATTTAACAGCATCAGGGCAGTTCAGATCCAGTTCCAGGTATATCACATTATCATCTGCATAACAGTGAAAGTTGTATTTCTTAAAATGCCTGAAGTACTCCACAAGAGTTATCAAATGTAACAGAATAAAACATGAAGCGTAGTTTCTTCATTCTTATTCTGTCTAACAGTGTTTCTGTCTCTTAGGTGCTGAGTTTGGCCAACAACCAGTTGTCCTCACTGCCTGCCTCTCTGTCCAACCTCACCAGACTGAGGAAGCTCAACCTCAGTCATAACCACATTGCTCATATCCCAGGCTGTGTTTACAACATGAAGGCTCTGGTACGTTCACATCAGTCATAGGCTGCACCAAATACATCAAGTCCATGTCCTGCTTATACTCTGCCAGAACTTCATAAAGAGCCCCTGTCTGACCTTTACAATGATGATAATCACTCCTACTTAACTCAGTGATTTCAAGTGTGATAGCAGGCCGTATTTGTACTTCTGTTTTCTACCAACATGACAAATGTCTTCAGTCAGTCACCTCCTGTGTTCCTACAGGTGTTCCTCCATCTGGCCTGTAACCATCTGGAGAACTTGGCAGAGAACATTCAGGCTCTGGTGGAGCTCATGATCCTCATTGTGGAGGGAAACAGTCTCCACTCTCTGCCTAAGGCCCTCTGCTGCCTCATCAGGTAACCCCTCCCCGTCGGGTAGGTACCCCTCCTTTCCAGGTAGCCCCTCCATTTGATGAGTTGTTTGATTGTGTCCAGGTTGGAGTTGTTGAATCTGGATTTTAACGACATTAAGGATGTACCACAGGTAAAGTGTGTTTGACATTTCACAAGGTGCAAATCAACCACAGTAACTGTTCAAATGATGATGATGATAATGATGATGATGTGTTCAGGAGCTGCACCAGTTGTCCCGGCTGGAGAAGTTGGCGTGCCATCCTCTAGATAAAGGACTTCACATTGTCCACAACCCGCTGATGAAGCCTGTGAAGGAGGTGCTGGAGGGGGGGCTCAGCGCCCTCTTCAACTACCTAAGAGCTGTGTAGAGGTGGAGGTGGGGCATGTTTACTACCTGAGAACCAGAGAGTCACTGGTTTAAGACTTCACTGTGTACTTTAGATTTCCTTTCAAGGTGTCCACATACATTTGGCCATTTAGGGAAGTGTAAAAAAAATTGTTTCCAAAAAAAGTTGCACAAAGAGAACTTATCAAATGTTAAACAGATAAATTTCATTGTTTTTGTAAAATGTAAGAACTTTTGACTCGTCAGACCACAGGACAGTTTTCCACTTCACCTCAGTCCATCTTAAACGAGCTCAGGCCCCCTTAAACGAGCTCAGTCCATCTTAAATGAGCTTAGGCCCCCTTAAACGAGCTCAGTCCATCTTAAACGAGCTCAGTCCACCTTAAATAAGCTGTCCTCAGTGTGCTGATGTTGTCCTCAGTGTCTTCAGTCCACCTTAAATAAGCTGTCCTCAGTGTGCTGATGTTGTCCCCAGTGTCTTCAGTCCACCTTAAATAAGCTGTCCTCAGTGTGTTGATGTTGTCCTCAGTGTCTTCAGTCCACCTTAAACAAGCTGTCCTCAGTGTGCTGATGTTGTCCTCAGTGTCTTCAGTCCACCTTAAATAAGCTGTCCTCAGTGTGCTGATGTTGTCCTCAGTGTCTTCAGTCCACCTTAAATAAGCTGTCCTCAGTGTGCTGATGTTGTCCTCAGTGTCTTCAGTCCACCTTAAACAAGCTGTCCTCAGTGTGCTGATGTTGTCCTCAGTGTCTTCAGTCCACCTTAAACAAGCTGTCCTCAGTGTGCTGATGTTGTCCTCAGTGTCTTCAGTCCACCTTAAACAAGCTGTCCTCAGTGTGCTGATGTTGTCCTCAGTGTCTTCAGTCCACCTTAAACAAGCTGTCCTCAGTGTGCTGATGTTGTCCTCAGTGTCTTCAGTCCACCTTAAACAAGCTGTCCTCAGTGTGCTGATGTTGTCCTCAGTGTCTTCAGTCCACCTTAAACAAGCTGTCCTCAGTGTGCTGATGTTGTCCTCAGTGTCTTCAGTCCACCTTAAACAAGCTGTCCTCAGTGTGCTGATGTTGTCCTCAGTGTCTTCAGTCCACCTTAAACAAGCTGTCCTCAGTGTGCTGATGTTGTCCTCAGTGTCTTCAGTCCACCTTAAACAAGCTGTCCTCAGTGTGCTGATGTTGTCCTCAGTGTCTTCAGTCCACCTTAAACAAGCTGTCCTCAGTGTGCTGATGTTGTCCTCAGTGTCTTCAGTCCATGCAGTGATGTCCACCACAGAGTCCTGTCTGTGTTTGATGCTGTCTGCAGGCCTGAACATCACCGACACACATGATTGGTTCTCAGCCTGGTCCCTTGTTACAGAGCTTTCTTCTGATTGGCTGAATCTTTGAATGATGTGATGAAGTGTAGACGATGAAATCCACAGATTCTTTGTAATTTTACGTTGATTATTCTGAAATCTTTTGATCAGGACTTCTTTCAGCGCTGTAGGAGTTTGTGTGCTCCTCCTCGTGGTACAGAGGAGGTCATGTGACTCTGGTGACCGCTGACGTTCCTCCTGGATCCACAGTCTTCACTTACATGTTCCATCTGTGTTTGTCATCATGATGCGTTCATACTGTGACTGCTGGTCTGTTCAGGCTCCATGCTGACTTCTTCTTTATGTGACCGAGGCTGTGTGTTTTAATAAACTGACTGGCTGGTGCTGAGTGGGCGCAGTAGTGTGAGTGTGTCTGTTGTTCGTCAGTTCATCCTGCAGGTGGCGGCACAGAGCAACACATCGTCCTGAATGAAGCACTTTGTTTGAACACACACAGCAGCTGACGCCATTTAAAGACACACACTCATTAAAGTGAGGAAATATCTGCAGGAAACATTCCGTGAAACATTCACTGAACATGGCTTCACTCTGTCTCCTGACAAAGAAATTCACCTGAACAGGAAGTCTTTAAATTCATGCATGACCTTTAGGTGACATGAGGGGTATGCAACATGAAGACGATGAATTAAAGTGTGCAAAGTCTGTCTGTCTCTGACCAGCAGGTGGCAGCATCGACCCGCCCAGAGCTCCACGTACCGGTTCAACACAAACACATGGAATCAGCAAGACACACCAAGACACACAAGAGACATCGAAGACACACGAGACAACGAAGACACACATGGACACACCAAGACACACGAGACAGCGAAGACACACACGGGACAGCGAAGACACACAAGAGACAGCGAAGACACACGAGACAGCGAAGACACACACGAGACAACGAAGACACACGAGACAGCGAAGACACACACAAGACAGCGAAGACACACAAGACAGCGAACAACGAAGACACACGAGACAGCAAAGACACACACAAGACAGCGAAGACACACACGAGACAACGAAGACAGACACGAGACAGCGAAGACACACAAGAGATAACGAAGACACACACGAGACAGCGAAGACACACACACGAGACAGCGAAGACACACACGAGACAGCGAAGACACACGAGACAGGGAAGACACACACGAGACAGGGAAGACACACGAGACAGGGAAGACACACGAGAGACAGCGAAGACACACGAGACAGCGAAGACAAAAGTAAAGAAGAGAATATTGAAAGATTCCCTGTGTTTAAAGATGAAAGTTTCACATGATCAATGTGATTCATCAAACATGAAGGTGATGAGTGATTTTAAACTTTTCTCTCCGTGTCTCTCTCTCTCTGTGTCTCTCTCTCCGTGTCTCTCTCTCTCTGTCTCTCTCTCTCTCTCGTGCCCCCCGAACGTCTCTTGCCCCCTGTGACGTCAGCGCCTGCTCGGTAAACGGAGCCTCTCTCTCTCTCTCTCTCTCTCTCTCTCTCTCTCTCTCTCCGGTCTGAAGAGAAACGGAGGAACAAGAAACCGGAGAGACCGACACCCACAAACCGGTCCGAGAGTGTGCGTGTCTGTCTCTCCGCCTGTCTGTGTGTCTGTCTGAGCGACAGACAGGAAACAGAAGAAGGAGAAGAAAGAGAAGAAGGAGAAGAAGGAGAAGAAAGAGAAGAAGGAGAAGAAGTGCGCTCGGAGTTGCTCGGTAGTTTTCCCTCGCGCTCCGGAGGGTCTCGTGTGAACATGGAGTGGACCGGAACTTTGCTGCTGTCCGCGGCTCTCGCGCTGCTTTCACTGGGACTAACGGGCGCGCGGGCGGACACCTTCAAAGGTAAGAGGGCACACCGGGGACCGGGGACCGGGTTTATGGGGGGGAGGGAGCGGGCACAGGAGAGGGGAAGGAGAGGGGGAGCGCGGCGTGAACATGGGAGGGAGTTGTTTCTGTGTGTCGGCATCCAAGTTTCCAGCTGGAAAATCTCCTCCCTGCTCTACCTCCCTTCTCCTCCTTCTCCTCCTCCTCCTCCTTCTCTTCCTCCCCTTCGCCTCCTTCTTCCTCCCCTCTCCTCCCTCCTCTACCTCCCTTCTCCTCCTCCCTTTTCTCCTCCTCCCTCTTCCTCCCCTTTTCCTCCTTCTCCTCCTCTTTCTCTTTTCTTTCAGTTTTCAGCTGATCTCAGACCAGAAAAACTTTTAGAAAACAAAAACTGCGTCAAACCACAGAGAAGGCAAAGTACTCAAATACAAATACTGCACATACATACAGTACATGCTGTGAGTATACTATGAGTATACTGTGGGTACATGCTGTGAGTATACTATGAGTATACTGTGAGTGTACTGTGAGTATACTATGAGTATACTGGGAGTACATGCTGTGATTATACTATGAGTGTACTGTGAGTATACTGTGAGTATACTATGAGTATACTGTGAGTACATGCTGTGAGTATACTATGAGTATATTGTGAGTGTACTGTGAGTATACTGTGAGTATACTATGAGTATACTGGGAGTACGTGCTGTGAGTATACTGTGAGTGTACTGTGAGTATACTATGAGTGTACTGTGAGTACATGCTGTGAGTATACTATGAGTGTACTGTGAGTGTACTGTGAGTATACTATGAGTATACTGTGAGTACATGCTGTGAGTATACTGTGAGTACATGCTGTGAGTGTACTGTGAGTGTACTGTGAGTATACTGTGAGTACATGCTGTGAGTACAGTGAGTACACTGTGAGTATACGCTATGAGTACATTCTGTGAGTACATGCTGTGAGTATACTATGAGTATACTGTGAGTGTACTGTGAGTATACTATGAGTATACTGTGAGTACATGCTGTGAGTACATGCTGTGAGTACATGCTGTGAGTATACTGTGAGTTCATGCTGTGAGTATACTGTGAGTACATGCTGTGAGTGTACTGTGAGTATACTGTGAGTACATGCTGTGAGTGTACTGTGAGTATACTGTGAGTGTACTGTGAGTATACTATGAGTATACTGTGAGTACATGCTGTGAGTATACTGTGAGTGTACTGTGAGTATACTATGAGTATGCTGTGAGTACATGCTGTGAGTGTACTGTGAGTATACTATGAGTACATGCTGTGAGTATACTGTGAGTACATGCTGTGAGTACTGTGAGTACACTGTGAGTATACGCTGTGAGTACATTCTGTGAGTACATGCTGTGAGTATACTATGAGTACATGCTGTGAGTACAGTGAGTACACTGTGAGTATACGCTGTGAGTACATTCTGTGAGTACATGCTGTGAGTATACTATGAGTATACTGTGAGTACATGCTGTGAGTACAGTGAGTATACTGTGAGTGTACTGTGAGTATACTATGAGTATACTGTGAGTACATGCTGTGAGTATACTGTGAGTATACTGTGAGTGTACTGTGAGTACATGCTGTGAGTATACTGTGAGTATACTGTGAGTGTACTGTGAGTATACTATGAGTATACTGTGAGTACATGCTGTGAGTATACTGTGAGTAAATGCTGTGAGTACAGTGAGTACACTGTGAGTATACGCTGTGAGTACATTCTGTGAGTACATGCTGTGAGTACAGTGAGTACACTGTGAGTATACTGTGAGTACATGCTGTGAGTACAGTGTGTACATGCTGTGAGTACAGTGTGTACACTGTGAGTATACTGTGAATACATGCTGTGAGTACAGTGTGTACACTGTGAGTATATGCTGTGAGTACATTCTGTGAGTACATGCTGTGAGTACAGTGAGTACACTGTGAGTATACACTGTGAGTACATTCTGTGAGTACAGTGAGTACACTGTGAGTACATTCTGTGAGTACATGCTGTGAGTATTGAGTTGTACTTGAATATGTGATGTTTTTTGCTGTAGTGTTGATGTCGCTCTGCTGTGTGACGCTCAGACGTCAGTCAAGCTGCATTTCATTGGTCGATGTTGAAGTCTGTTTGAATTGTCGCTGACACATTGTGGTGGATCAGACTCGTCATTGGTTCGTCTGCACGACAGAGAAGAACCAACGAGTATAAACATGGAGGTCAGAGTAAAATCAATAAAACCTTCATCACGTCATCAGCAGGCCACACACTGACACTTCAAACACAGAAAATAACCAACAGCTTCACTGCAGACTAATACTTTACTACATATATGTACCGCGTCTTATGTGTACTTGTACCTCGTCTCATGTGTATTTGTTGATCAATATATGGATATTGATCTAAAATAGATGGAGGTTATTTAATGAGTGTAATTGTGGTTATGTGGTTTAATGTCTCCGTCAGACAGTGGGAACTCAGACATCACAGACTCACTGCATTGAGCAGCAGACATGCAGTGTATGTGTGTACTAGTACTGCAGCTGCAGTACTACGATAGGGTTCTGCTGAGGCCTGTGAGTTCTCTGGAGAACCTGCTGTGTTCCGGTTTTGGTTCTGTGTTTGGTTCTGCTGATTGCTGGTTCCTACATTGTGGTGATGATGGCGTTGATGGTCATGATGATGATGATGATGATGATGATGATGATGAAGATGAAGATCAGTCAGCTGTTGTTCCTCTGCTCACCTGATGGGGGCAGCAGTCAACACCCTCCCATCTCTATAGAGTGAAGCTTGATCTCCCCGATGTCCTCGCCCTCTGCTTCAAACATGTGATATCTATGATCTATATGATTGATTATCTATATTATAGATATTAGCTCTAGTGTAGTGGTTTAGAGTCTCTGTGTCCTCAATCAATCAATCAATTAGATGATCAACAGAAACACTGGTGAGGTGGATAGTGAATCAAGCTCCTCTTCACCAGCAAAGGTAACTCTGGATATTACCTGGCATTTTTTACTCCATGTCACATAGAGTCAACACGGAGTCAACATGGAGCCAACATAGAGTCAACATGGAGTGAACATGGAGTCAACATGGAGCCAACACGGAGTCAACACGGAGTCAACACGGAGTCAGCACAGAGTCAGCACGGAGCCAATATGGAGTCAACACGGAGTCAACACGGAGTCAACACGGAGTCAGCACGGAGCCAGCACGGAGCCAGCACTGAGCCAACATGGAGCCAACATAGAGTCAACATGGAGTCAACATGGAGCCAGCATGGAGCCAACACGGAGTCAACACGGAGTCAACACGGAGTCAGCACGGAGTCAACATGGAGTCAACACGGAGCCAATACGGAGTCAACACGGAGTCAACACGGAGTCAGCATAGAGTCAACACGGAGTCAACACGGAGCCAACACGGAGCCAACACGGAGTCAACATGGAGTCAACACGGAGTCAACATGGAGTCAACACGGAGCCAATACGGAGTCAACACGGAGTCAACACGGAGTCAGCATAGAGTCAGCATAGAGTCAACACGGAGTCAACACGGAGTCAACGCGGAGTCAGCATAGAGCCAGCATAGAGTCAACACGGAGTCAACACGGAGCCAACATGGAGCCAACATGGAGTCAACACGGAGTCAACACGGAGTCAGCATGGAGCCAACACGGAGCCAACACGGAGCCAACACGGAGTCAACACGGAGTCAACACGGAGCCAACACGGAGTCAACATGGAGTCAACATGGAGCCAACATGGAGTCAACAATTTGTTCCCTGTGACGTGATGTCAGTGTTGGAGGGCAGGAGGCTGATTTTCATGTAAACTATTTAGCAACAAAGCAATTAAGGAACCTCTGACACTAATTAGGAATTTGTTTACTGTGCGTGTGTGTGTGTGTGTGCGTGTGTTTCTTTCTTGCTGTCATCATATTTACTCGTTTATTCAGGGAAACATGGACCGTTTGGACGGGTTGGATCTGATCTGCAGAGCTGAAGGCAGCAAATGTACTGCAGGAAACCTCTTATAGATTATAGATAATATATAGATTACAGATCATGTAGATTATCCACCATATAAATTATAGATTATATAGCTCATTCAGCTAATGGCTAATGACACTGCCCATGTGTGACCTCAGAGACTGAACCAGGTGAACCAGGTGAACCAGGTGAACCATATTTTGTGTCTCTCGGCTGATTTCAAAGACTGAACGAGGATCAGGAGCTGTTGAACTTTGACTTTCTTTATCACAGTCTGTCTGCAGCCTGAGGGTGTGTTGGATTTCTTCTCCTGTCTGTCCCTCTCTGCTGCACATATGGAGGGCCGTGGGGGCACATTGTGTGTGTGTGTGTGTGTGTGTGTGTGTGTGTGTGAAGCAGCAGAGAATGAAATTAAACTCTCCATGGTCTGGGTCCAAGATGGCTGCCACGCCCTAATAACCGCGGTGATGGAGCAAAGCTAATGAGTGTGGCCATCTTTGGGGTAGACCACGAGTCCACCTTAAAGACAACTTAAAAGACCACCTTAAAGTCCACTTTCATTCATTTGTTCATATTTCAACATCTTCGGCTCTTGTCTGTAAAACAATCAATCGCTGAGCAAATAAAATAATTATTAGATTGATACAAACACTAAGAATCCATTTGACAGACTAAGAAAACTAAAGGTTCAAGATTTTATGTTTTGGCTTCACTTTGTGGTTGTTTTGTGTCTTTGTGGTGGTTTTGTGTCTTTGTGGCGGTTTTGTGTCTTTGTGGTGGTTTTGTGGGTTTAAAAACAGATAAAAACAGCACAACGACGCACAACTGAAACAAAGAGAGAGGTGTCTGTAATTAGAGCACTGCTGTTAACTCAGCAACACACACACACACACACACACACACACACACACACACACACACACACACACACACACACACACACAGAGGCCTTGATGACCTGGTGTGTCCAGGTTCAGGGCTGTCGCTGATTCAGGACTTTACCTTTTCCTCCTGAGTGTGTGTTACTGTGAGTGTGTGTGTTCAGGTGCAGTCAGCTCTTTGTTCTGTCTCGTCAGGGTTTTAATGAAGCTCACAGATTAAACACACACACTGTGAAGTCAGGTGTGTGTGTTATAGTGTGCGTGTTACAGTGTGTGTGTGTGTGTGTGTGTGTGTGTGTGTGTGTTGAGGGTCCTTAGTGAGTTAATTATATCTCCTCAAACTCTTCTTTGTCTTCTCATCCTCTTTCTGTGTGTGTGTGTGTGTGTGTGTGGTTGTGTGTGTGTGTGTGTGATGATCATATGGCTTTATGTTCTTGCTGCTTCTTAAGATAATTTAACTTCTACACACACACTAACCTGTAACAGTGTTACCGTTCTCAGGCCAGCTGATTGGGCAGGAAGTGTTTAAAAGTGAAACCAAACGTGTCAACTCAGTGACTCTGTATCATATAGCAACTATCATAACAACAACAACAATTATCATAACAAGAGATACTTTATTATTAATCCCTCAACAGGGAAATTCTTTTTTCACTCAGTTTATTTTTACATGCATTTTAACCACGAACACACATACAAGGGCTCATAGACACCAACAACAATCATAAGAATGACAAGCGCTATCATAACAACAGCGACAACAACTATTATAACAACAACTATCATAACAACAACTATAACACCAACAACTATCATAACAACAACTATAACACTAACAACAACAATCATAACAACAACTATAACACTAACAACAACAATCATAACAACAACAACAACTATCCTTTTATTTTTGTGTTTAATAAACAATAATGAGAGACATGAAAATTGATTATTATTATTAGAATTTGAATTTTTCTTGTAACCATAAATATATATATTTCCTCAAAAATATAATATATATTAAGTTTGAGAGCTGCTGAACAGGCAGGAAACATCTTAACACAGATTACTGTGATAAAACACACACACACGTACACACACACACACACACACACACGTACACGCACATTAATCTCTCATTAGTGCAGTCTTCAAGTCTTTGTCTTCAAACAATAATCTTATGAATATGATCGGGGATTAGGGCCACAACACAGATCAGAATGGACAGGGATTAAACACACACACACACACACACACACACACACACACACACACACACACACACACACACAGATTGTTCAGACTTAACTTAATTATTATTATATACCTTCAAAAGTGACATATAGTTTTACAGTGAAACACTGTTATTTTACTGATTTTAACTTAATGAGCTGCCTGTTTAATTACAGATCGTTACTGTCATTTTACATGAATTTCTCTGTAATTTAAGAAAGCATACATT
>NC_040018.1:27207327-27217327 GCF_000972845.2 Larimichthys crocea | reverse complement strand
ACATTCTTAGTAATGCTAGAACCGCAAGCACTTCTGAAACCTTCTGAAACCTTTCTAAGGACTTCCTTCCCTGAGTTTTTATATAACTGTCTTAAGAAGCCCTGGATTGTCATGGAGGTTCATGGATGAACTCCATGAACCTTGTAGGTATCGTTAGAGCTTTTCTAAGGGCTGGTGAAATCTCATCCTTTGCCCTATAACCTCTTGGTGGACCACTTGGACCCACCTTTTCCATGGGCCTGTGAAACCCACAATAATCCCCCTTAAAAAACCAATGCAACCATCTTAAGGAATGTCCTGAAGTACCCCAGCAACATTCTTAGAATAACTGTATCTCACATAAGAAAACACTACTAACCCTTATCAAGGACTCAAGGAATCTTTTTAAACACCCAGGATCCACCTAAGGACTACCATTCACAGGAAAAACGACAATATTCTTAAGCACCTGTAGAACTTTCAGGTCCTCCAGAAACCTTGTCAAAAGTCCATACCACAGCCCCAAAACTCTTTATAAATACTGAGATCATCTTCAAAGATCCTGCAGAACTTTGTCAAGGACAGTTGGAGCCTGAACCCGATGAAGACTTTTGCTTTGCTTGACTCCAGTATGGTTTTAAAAAATCTGGATCAAGAACACAAACATCCAGAGTCCACCATGGAACACGTGAGTGGATGGACCAGGCTGCCGTGTCAACTTGTTCTGACAGATCTGATCTGGTTCATTGCGGACTTTGACAGGGACAGAGCCTGAAACTGGACATAAAGACGGGCTGACAGCTGGCGTCCTCTGGGTGATGAGTTGACAGTTTGACTGATTAGGACAGACAGAGGACACACGGAAATGCTCAAACTCACCCTGATGTCTGACCTGCTGGTTTCACTTCAGCCAGATCTGAAAGTAAACACAGCAGCATCAGCTGTCACTTGTTTGGCTTTGTCTGTCTGTGGTCATACAGACCATCCAGGATCTTCTCACATGTTTCACGTCTCAAATTTCAAAATAACTTTATTGATCCCACGAAAGACCAAAACAAACAAACATACGACAAACTGACAGAGTTCAAAGAAAATTCACTGCACTGACCTGAGAACAGATTTAAACAGTTTTATTGAGTGACCTCAGGACACTTTTCATCCAGAGCTAAAGACACTGATGTCACCCAGACACAGCAACGTTCTCCATCAGCTCAGAAGAACAAAGGTGGAGATCTGTTTTAAAGATTCCCGTTTAAAAGTCATCTGTGATGTTTGCAGCTGCATGCAGACATGTTGTCTCCTGCAGGTTTCCTCCTCCTCCTCCTCCTCCTCCTCTTCGTCCTTGCCAGGAGGAGTTACAGCCCAGAGGGAGGAGGAGGAGGAAAAAGGGTGAGAGACTTGAGGAGGGGGCATGGAGATAATCTGAGTGTGTGTGTTACAGCGTAATTATTAGTAATTAGCATATTATTTTAATACCGTCATATAGACAGCCTCAAGTACAGCCAGATAACACACACACACACACACACACACACACACACACACACACACTCACCCAGAGGCACTGAGCTGACTGCTGCATTATTCATGTTTGGCCTGAGGCGAGTTAGCTCGTTGTGCTAACACTAAAGCTGTTAGCGCCCAGTTACTGCTGGAGATCACAGTTTACACACACACACACACACACACACACACACACACACACACACACACATAGTTGCATCAGTATGAAGATGTGATTATTTTTATATTTGTTCCTGTTGTTTCAGTCTCCTGTCATGTTTTTGGTCTTCGTCACCTTGTGATCATGTGATGTCGTGATGTCATGGTGTCGTGGTCAGATTTCCTCACAGTCACAGGAAGTGGTGTGTTTCCTGTAAACCTCCCTCGCCCTGTTTCCTCTCTGGAAAAGCAGAATACTTTAAACATCAGGAGGAGTGCTTTCTCGGTTCCTGTTGACTTTTACCCTCGTACACAGCTTCAGTGTGTTCAGTTGACTCTGACACACACACACACACACACACACACACTGGTCTCTAATCAGAGCTTCTTTTTTTAGACTTCACAGAACTGAAGTCATGTTAATGTGTGGAACATGATCGTCTCCTTGCCTACTGCCTACTTCACCTCCTCTGTCCTTCCTCACCTCCTCTTTCCTTCCTGTCTGAATTTCCTCGCCCATCAAAAACGATTTGTTATTTTCTTTTGTGTGTGTGTGTGTGTGTGTGTGTGTGTCACCAGCTAAATGCCACCACTCACACCACAGGCTACTGCTGTCTGTCACAATGTATGTGTGTCACTTTCAATCACACACACACAGCCCCAGGGGCTGCTGGGAGCTGCACGTGTCACCATCCCTGCCTGTCTGGTCTCG
Source organism: Larimichthys crocea (assembly GCF_000972845.2). Classification (NCBI taxonomy): domain Eukaryota; kingdom Metazoa; phylum Chordata; class Actinopteri; family Sciaenidae; genus Larimichthys; species Larimichthys crocea. The sequence goes on along the minus strand of NC_040018.1, from coordinate 27,214,974 downwards.
TCCAATCACCTGTCAGGATTTAGTTTTGCAGCATGTTAGCATCACCACATGCTAACGGCTAATTGTGACGCTAATCATTGCTAAATCTACACGCACACACAAAGTAATGAGTGTGTTGGTGTGTAGTGAGGTCACCGGGGTGCAGACCTGATTCTGGGCCAGTGTGTGACAGAGAAAAGAAGAAATGGACTCACAACACTCACTGCTCTACCTGCTGTGTACCCACTCCTCATGGAAAAAACATGTAGTGAAACAGGTAGTGAAAAGTGGAGTGAAACATGGAGTGAAACGTGGAGTGAAACACGTGAAACATGTAGTGATACATGTAGTGAAATGTGTAATGAAACTTGTAGTGAAACACGTCGTGAAACAGAGTGAAACACGTAGTGAAACATAGAGTGAAACATGGAGTGAAAAAGAGTGAAATACATAGTGAAACAGGTAGTGAAACAGAGTGAAACGTAGAGTGAAACATGGAGTGAAAAAGAGTGAAACACATAGTGAAACATCTAGTGAAACAGAGTGAAACATAGAGTGAAACATGGAGTAAAACAGAGTGAAACATGTAGTGAAATGTGTAATGAAATGTGGAATGAAATGTGGAATGAAACATGTAGGAAATGTGTAGTGAAACAGAGTGAAACACAGTGAAACATGTAGTGAAACATGGAGTTAAAAAAGTGAAACATGTAGGAAATGTGTAGTGAAACAGAGTGAAACATGGAGTGAAACATAGAGTGAAACAGAGTGAAACACGTAGTAAAACAGAGTGAAACACGTAGTGAAACAGAGTAAAACATGGAGTGAAACATAAAGTGAAACAGAGTGAAACACGTAGTAAAACAGAGTGAAACACGTAGTGAAACAGAGTGAAACACGTAGTGAAACATGGAGTGAAACAGTGAAACGCGTAGTGAAACAGAGTGAAACATGGAGTGAAAAAGAGTGAAACACGTACTGAAACAGAGTGAAACATGGAGTGAAAAAGAGTGAAACACGTAGTGAAACATGGAGTGAAACAGTGAAACACGTAGTGAAACAGAGTGGAACATGAAGTGAAAAAGAGTGAAACACGTAGTGAAACATGGAGTGAAACAGTGAAACACGTAGTGAAACAGAGTGAAACATGGAGTGAAAAAGAGTGAAACACGTAGTGAAACATGTAGTGAAACATAGAGTGAAACACGTAGTGAAACATGTAGTGAAACAGAGTGAAACACAGTGAAACATGTAGTGAAACATGGAGTGAAACAGAGTGAAACACAGTGAAACATGTAGTGAAACATGGAGTGAAACAGTGAAACATGTAGGAAATGTGTAGTGAAACAGAGTGAAACACAGTGAAATATGGAGTGAAACATGGAGTGAAACAGTAAAACATGGAATGAAACACGTAGTGATACGTGTAGTGAAACACGTAGTGAAACGTGGAGTGAAACACGTAGTGAAACTGAGTAAAACATGGAGTAAAACAGAGTGAAAAAGAGTGAAACACGTAGTGAAACATGGAGTGAAACAGTGAAACACGTAGTGAAACATGGAGTGAAACAGTGAAACACGTAGTGAAACATGGAGTGAAACAGTGAAACACGTAGTGAAACATGTAATGAAACATGGAGTGAAATGTGTAGTGAAACGTAGTGAAACATGGAGTGAAACAAAGTGAAACATGTAGTGAAACATGGAGTGAAATGTGTAATGAAACATGTAGTGAAACAGAGTGAAACGTAGTGAAACATGGAGTGAAACAGAGTGAAACATGGAGTGAAACATGGAGTGAAACAGAGTGAAACATGGAGTGAAACATGGAGTGAAATATGGAGTGAAACATGGAGTGAAACGTGTAGTGAAACATGGAGTGAAACATGGAGTGAAACATGGAGTGAAACGTGTAGTGAAACGTAGTGAAACATGTAGTGAAACATGGAGTGAAATATGGAGTGAAACATGGAGTGAAACGTGTAGTGAAACGTAGTGAAACATGTAGTGAAACATGGAGTGAAATGTGTAATGAAACATGTAGTGAAACAGAGTGAAACGTAGTGAAACATGGAGTGAAACAGAGTGAAACATGGAGTGAAACATGGAGTGAAACAGAGTGAAACATGGAGTGAAATATGTAGTGAAACGTGTAGTGAAACGTGTAGTGAAACATGGAGTGAAACATGGAGTGAAACATGGAGTGAAACGTGTAGTGAAACGTGTAGTGAAACATGGAGTGAAACAGAGTGAAACATGTAGTGAAACATGGAGTGAAATATGGAGTGAAACGTGTAGTGAAACGTAGTGAAACATGGAGTGAAACATGGAGTGAAACGTGTAGTGATTCTTTCTCCTGAAAACATGCACATTTGTTTTGTCTTTGCTGTTTTGAGAGAGCGAGCTCTGGTTTGTGTTGGAGAGAGAGAGCGAGCTCTGGTTTGTGTTGGAGAGAGAGCTCCAGATGGTTTCATTCAGACTTCAGAGAGGGAGGGCGAGCAAGCTTTAGAAACAGAGAGATGAAAAGAGAGGAAGAGTTTATGAAAGAAGACGAGTGAGTGTCTGCTACAGTCATCTATGTCCGGGCCCAACTGATTACTGTACAAAAGCACAACTTTAAAACTTTATTCAAACTGGATCAGATTTTAGACACAATATATCTGGCTTCCTTGCACTGGCTCCCTATTAAATCTAGAATAGAATTTAAATTCTTCTCCTTACTTACAAAGCTCTTCATGGTCAGGCACCATCATATCTAAAAGAGCTCTTAGTACCTTACTACCCCTCTAGAACACTGCGCTCTCAGGACGCTGGGTTCCTTGTGGTTCCTTGTGGTTCCTATAGTCTCCAAAAGTAGATTGGGAGCCAGAGCTTTCAGCTATCAGGCTCCTCTTCTGTGGAACAAACTACCATTCTGGGTTCAGGAGGCAGACACGGTCAACACCTTTAAGAGTAGACTGAAGACTTTCCTTTTTGATAGAGCTTATAGTTAGTGCTGGCTCAGGTCATCCCTTAGTTATGCTGCCATAGGATTAGTCTGCCCCCCCATACATGTCTCTGCTGCTGTGCATCTGTGTCTCTCTGTCTCTCTCTATCTTTAACTCAACTGGTCGAGGGGGATGACCGTCTACCAATGAGCTTGGGTCTATTCAAGATTTCTGCCTGTTAAAAGGAAGTTTTTCCTCGCCACCATCGGCAAATGCTTGCTCGTGGTGGAAAAGAGTACGGTCTGAACTGCTCTGTATGAAAAGTGTCATGAGATAACTGAAGTTAGAATCTGGAGCTGTAGAAATAAAATTTAATTGAATTAAAATTTGCTGCTTTTGTCCTCCGACTGCTCAGCTTCAGCTCTGTGTGATTTACACACTTTATGATGGACACATATCTTTAGAATAACCACATGCTAAAGTAGCTAACCGCTAATTAACTGCTTCTAACTGAATCTGACGTTAGCAAACAACAGAATCGGGCTCAGCAGCTGGACCAGTTCGAGCCCAGCCTCTGAGACCAACAGGGAGTAACGTGACAGCACCGAGGTGATCAGCAGTGAAGAGCTAACTGTGGTTAGCTCGGTCAGCCGTGTAGCTAACTGAACTGACTCAGCCCGGGATGCCAGGATCCAAACCCGACTGCTGTGTTCACTGTTAGACTGGACACTGCCGGTTCAGAGGTTCTGTCGCTGTGTTCACTGTTAGACTGGACATATACATACATAGATGTACATTTTACTGTGTATATTCAAGCTATAGATACAGAGCAGTACATCAGGAGCAGTACTTGTGTATCTTGTGTTGGAAGGGTTAATGATCCTCACAGTGAGACGACTTGTACTTATTGATCAGGGGACTGGAGACGATCAATAACTGCACATTATGATTAATTACTCCTTCTGTACAAACACACACACACACACACACACACACACACACACACACACACACACACACACACACACACACAGTGTCTCAGTATGTGTGTTTTAGTCTCATTTCCTGTGGAGGGAAAGAAAATCTCAACTACTGTCTGTCTGTCTGTCTGTCTGTCTGTCTGTCTGTCTGTCTGTCTGACGTCCTTCATCTCGTGTTTTTACGGACACGTAATGAATTGTCTGTGCAGGGAGCTTTAGTTTACTTTCAAACTGATAATATGTTTATTTTGGAACGTTCTGTCAACGCTACAGAAACACACTAACTGTTCAATATGATAAGTATGGTTGTCTGTGTGTGTGTGTGTGTGTGTGTGTTATATAGATGCAAATTCATAGAAGCAGATTAAACAGATTTTGTCTCATATCTGTTGATGAGCTAACACTGTCCTGAGGGATGAGTGTGTGTGTGTGTGTGTGTGTGTGTGTGTGTGAACTCAAAGCGTTGACATTAAATAGCTGGAAGGCTCATCTTCTTTCTTTGTAACAGAAGGCACATTAAAAACAGAAGCACACACATGCACAAACACACACTCCTGATATCACCACATACATTCACTGTGTGAATGGAGAGATTAAGACAAAGATTTATATGTATGATCTGCGTGTGTGTGTGTGTGTGTGTGTGTGTGTGTGTGTGTGTGTGTCAGCAGAGAGGATGCTGGGAAATGTGACTGAACTGAAGAACATGAACTAACCACAGAGGCTCACAGAGTGCTCATGGGAAATGTTGCTTATTCTGAAAGTCTCAATCTGGAGTTTATGTCTGTCTGACTACCTGTCTGTCTGTCTGTGTTTCAGCCTGTCTGTCTGGTCAGGCTCCAGACTGTCCTCTGGTCCAGTCCAAAGAGGACGACTTTGACTGGGAACAAGGAGACACCCAAGACCGACCGACCAGCAACCCATGGATCCCTGCAGGTACCTGTCTGTCTGTCTGTCTCCTTTAGAGGCGTCTCCCTGCTCTCATCGTGAAGAATGTGACTCGTCTGTTTTTGACGTCAAATAGCTCAGACAGGAAGTCAAACACATTTTCAAAATAAAACATCCTGTGCAGAATTAACTTCAGAGAACACTAACCAACAAAAAAACAGCACGTTAACAAAGTCTGAAACGTTTCTGAAACGTTCTTGAAACGTTCTTGAAACGTTCTTGTGGGAAATAAAGTCGCGTGGACCAAAGTGGCGTCAATGAGCGTGCCAAGTGGTGATTTAGGTGTCAGGTGTCTGCAGGTCATCTGTTCAGCTTTTATTCTGAAAGGGATGGTATGAGAGCCCTAAAGAGTGAACCACACAAAGGACGAGCTGAGAGATGTTAAAGCTGCAACACTCGTTTCATTATGAACGTTTCATTAACACAAACGATGCATTCAATGTACCTCCTCAGGTGGACTAAGGCGCCTGAAGGCAGCATGAGCAGCTTTTGTGTTTTTGTCGATGGAGCCGCTGAGTTATGGACGGACTGAAACACTGAACCCGCCGAGATAACAGCCTCAGCCGTTTGTCACATGCTCGCACGGCTGACGAATGAGAATGCAGCACTCTTAAATCACTGAGCCAATCACGTGAGAGACAGGCTGAGCGAGGACACACACAGAGGAGGTGGTTACTGTCCTGTTCACCGTGATTCATGGAGGAGGAGAGGAGGAGAGGGCAGGGAGGAGGAGAGGAGGAGAGGGCAGGGAAGAGGAGAGGAGGAGAGGGCAGGGAGGAGGAGAGGAGGGGAGGGGAGGAAGAGAAGAGAGGGAAGAGGAGAGGAGTAGAGGGGAGAGGGGAGGCAAGTTTGTCACCTCCTTTCTTTTCAATAAAGAGGAGGTGTGACTAATTGCAGCCAATCCAACCAATCAGACACACACACACACACATTCGATCTCCTCTCGGCTGATATGTGGAGCAGTGTGCAGGGCGAGGCAGGACATTAAATCTAACTAACCCTCCACCACAGAGAGGCCGGGCGAGCGAGTTGCAGAAAGAGAGGGAGAGAGAGTGTTTACTTTCATCAGAAAGTAACTAAGTACTTTTACTTAACTACTGTATTAAAGTCTCCATGACACAGGACTCACTGGTCCAGTCCGGCTGCTGAACCTGGTTCCGTTGTCTGCTAATGGCAGAGTCAGTTAGCATGAACATTAAACATGAGAACATAAACATTAACCTGAACATAAACATTAACCTGAACATGAACATTAACGTGAACGTGAACATTAACGTGAACGTGAACATTAACGTGAACGTGAACATGAACCTGAACGTGAACATTAACGTGAACGTGAACATGAACCTGAACGTGAACATTAACCTGAACGTGAACATTAACCTGAACGTGAACATTAACGTGAATGTGAACATGAACATAAACATTAACCTGAACATGAACATGAACCTGAACGTGAACATGAACCTGAACGTGAACATTAACCTGAACGTGAACATTAACCTGAACGTGAACATTAACCTGAACGTGAACATTAACCTGAACGTGAACATTAACCTGAACGTGAACATGAACCTGAACGTAAACATTAACCTGAACGTAAACATTAACCTGAACGTGAACATTAACCTGAACGTGAACATTAACCTGAACGTGAACATTAACCTGAACGTGAACATTAACCTGAACGTGAACATTAACCTGAACGTGAACATGAACCTGAACGTGAACATTAACCTGAACGTGAACATTAACCTGAACGTGAACATGAACCTGAACGTGAACATTAACCTGAACGTGAACATTAACCTGAACGTGAACATTAACCTGAACGTGAACATTAACCTGAACGTAAACATTAACCTGAACGTGAACATTAACCTGAACGTGAACATTAACCTGAACGTGAACATTAACCTGAACGTGAACATTAACCTGAACGTGAACATTAACCTGAACGTGAACATTAACCTGAACGTGAACATTAACCTGAACGTGAACATTAACCTGAACGTGAACATTAACCTGAACGTGAACATTAACCTGAACGTGAACATTAACCTGAACGTGAACATTAACCTGAACGTGAACATTAACCTGAACGTGAACATTAACCTGAACGTGAACATTAACCTGAACGTGAACATTAACCTGAACGTGAACATTAACCTGAACGTGAACATTAACCTGAACGTGAACATTAACCTGAACGTGAACATTAACCTGAACGTGAACATTAACCTGAACGTGAACATTAACCTGAACGTGAACATTAACCTGAACGTGAACATTAACCTGAACGTGAACATTAACCTGAACGTGAACATTAACCTGAACGTGAACATTAACCTGAACGTGAACATTAACCTGAACGTGAACATTAACCTGAACGTGAACATTAACCTGAACGTGAACATTAACCTGAACGTGAACATTAACCTGAACGTGAACATGAACCTGAACGTGAACATTAACCTGAACGTGAACATTAACCTGAACGTGAACATTAACCTGAACGTGAACATTAACCTGAACGTGAACATGAACCTGAACGTGAACATTAACCTGAACGTGAACATTAACCTGAACGTGAACATGAACCTGAACGTGAACATTAACCTGAACGTGAACATTAACCTGAACGTGAACATGAACCTGAACGTGAACATTAACCTGAACGTGAACATTAACCTGAACGTGAACATGAACCTGAACGTGAACATTAACCTGAACGTGAACATTAACCTGAACGTGAACATGAACCTGAACGTGAACATTAACCTGAACGTGAACATTAACCTGAACGTGAACAT
>NC_040018.1:27172327-27202327 GCF_000972845.2 Larimichthys crocea | reverse complement strand
CACAGACACACACACACTTACACACACGGGTTTAGACTTTTATTTTGTGTTTGCTGATGAGGTGTGACTTCCTGTCTGCAGGGTCGTCCTTCCTGTTTGTGAACACGTCTGGGCGTTATGGCGGTCAGCGCGCTCAGCTGCTTCTGCCACCGCTCAAAGAGAATGACACGCACTGCGTCAGCTTTCTGTTCTACCAGGCAGGCGGCGGCGAGGGCGCCACGCCCGCCACACTCAACGTCTACATCAGAGGTACAAGTACTACACACTATCACACAGTACTACACACTAATACTTCTATACAGTACTACACTACACTGACTGTGTAGCTCTCAGGTGTGTGTGTGTGTGTGTGTGTGTGGAGCTCTAAGGTGTTGATGGTGTGTGTGTCTCCTGCAGAGAACAACAGTCCTCTGGGAGTTCCCGTCTTCAACTCGTCTGGCCCCGCCTACCACATCTGGAAAGGGGTGGAGCTAGCTGTTTCTACGTTCTGGCCTAATTACTACCAGGTAACACGCACACACACACACACACACACACACACCAGGAGAGAGGAAGGAGGGAGCAGGAGGACAAGGACACACTGATGGAAGGAGGGAGGAGAACTTCCTGTTTCTGGGCACCAACAGGAAGTGTGTACCACTGCTTTCTGTAGCGATAAGACTGGAACACACAAACACACACACACACACACACACACACACATACACACACACACACACACACACACACACACACAGAGCATGGTGACCAAGTTCAGGTCCCAATCCTGATCCTGGTCCTGATCCTGGTCCTAATCCTGGTCCTAAACCTGGTCCTGATCCTAGTTCTGTTCTGTTTCAGGTCGTGTTTGAGGCGGTCAGCACCGGTCAGAGAGGAGTTCTGGCCATCAAGGACATCACACTGCAGGGACACCAGTGCAGTAAGTACACACACACACACGCACACACACACACACACACAGAAAGGCCCCGCCCCCTTTGTAGGACAAGCGTCTAATTGGTTAACGAGGTTTGGCTGCTTAATTGAGTAACAATGTTAAAGTTGAGTTGGCATCGTTGAATCAAGGTCAGTGTGTGTGTGTGTGTGTGTGTGTGTGTGTGTGTGTGTGTGGACACAGGGGAGCTCATTAAAATATAAATTAATTAGCGAAGACTTTGATCCATCTGTCTGTTTACCTGTCCATCTGAAGATTCGCATTTCTAATGTTGCTATGTTGCTTTGTTATATGACACACGCACACACACTCTCACACACACACACACACACACACACACACACACACACACATACACACACACACATACACGCACAGTCCATTTACTGATTGGATAGATGATTTTTTGACATTGTGGGAGAAATTTAGTCGTTACTGTGACAACATCAATGACCAGTGACCTCTGACCTCTGCAATGTGCGTGTGTGTGTGTGTCCTCAGTGAGCACGCCTCACTTCCTGCACATCAAAGGCGTGGAGGTGAACGCTGGACAGACGGCGACGTTTCACTGCACCATCAACGGACAACCACAGAGCAACCTTCTGCTATACCTGCAGGTACCGATCAATACACAGTCAATACACAGCCAATACACTGCCAATACACAATCAATACACAACCAATACACAACCAATACACAACCAGTACACAATCAATACACAATCAATACACAGCCAATACACAACCAATACACAGCCAATACACAATCAATACACAACCAATACACAGACAGTACACAGCCAGTACACAATCAATACACAACCAATACACAGCCAGTACACATCAATACACAACCAATACACAGACAGTACACAATCAATACACAACCAATACACAACCCATACACAGCCAGTACACAATCAATACACAATCAAATACACAGCCAGTACACAATCAATACACAATCAATACACAACCAATACAAAATCAATACACAACCAATACACAGCCAGTACACAATCAATACACAATCAAATACACAGCCAGTACACAATCAATACACAATCAATACAAAATCAATACACAACCAATACACAGCCAGTACACAATCAATACACAATCAAATACACAGCCAGTACACAATCAATACACAATCAATACAAAATCAATACACAACCAATACACAGCCAGTACACAATCAATACACAATCAAATACACAGCCAGTACACAATCAATACACAATCAATACACAATCAAATACACAACCAATACACAATCAAATACACAGCCAATACACATCCAATACACAGCCAATACACAGCCAACACACAATCAACACACAATCAATACACAGCCAATACACAATCAATACACAATCAAATACACAATCAATACACAATCAATACACAATCAAATACACAACCAATACACAATCAAATACACAGCCAATACACATCCAATATACAGCCAATACACAATCAAATACACAATCAATACACAATCAATACACAATCAAATACACAACCAATACACAACCAATACACAATCAATACACAGCCAATACAATGACAATAACTGTGTGTGCTGTATGTATTGTTGTGTACTGTGTGTACTGTATGTATTGTTGTGTACTGTGTGTACTGTGTGTATTGTTGTGTACTGTATGTATTGTTGTGTACTGTGTGTACTGTGTGTACCGTGTGTATTGTTGTGTACTGTATGTATTGTTGTGTACTGTGTGTATTGTTGTGTACTGTGTGTACTGTATGTATTGTTGTGTACTGTGTGTATTGTTGTGTACTGTGTTCTGTGTGTATTGTTGTGTACTGTGTGTATTGTTGTGTGCTGTGTGTACTGTGTGTACTGTGTGTATTGTTGTGTGCTGTGTGTATTGTTGTGTACTGTGTGTATTGTTGTGTACTGTGTGTATTACTCTGATGTTCTCTGGTCGTCAGGGGATGGGTGGTCGTCAGGCGGTTGTCAGGGAAACTAAAGCCACGAGCAAGCGGCGCTACACGGCGAACTTCGACATGGAAAACACGACGAAGGGCGACTCTGGGCGCTATCGCTGCATCGCCCAATCAGAGCGAGGCGTGGGTGTGTCCTCCTACGCTGACCTCACAGTCAAACGTAAGTCCTGTCCTCTGATTGGCTGAATTTTCTTTTTCAGCTTGATTTCCTCTTCACCTGTCTCTCTCTCTCTCTCTCTCTCTCTTCACCTGTCTCTCTCTCTTCACCTGTCTCTCTTTCTCTTCACCTGTCTCTCTCTTTACCTGTCTCTCTCCCACTCTCTCTTCACCTCTCTCTCTCTCTCTCTCTCTCTCTCTCTCTCTCTCTCTCTCTCTCTCTCTCTCTCTCTCTCTCTCTCTCTCTCAATTCAATTCAATTCAGCTTTATTGGCATTGGAAACATGTTTACATTGCCAAAGCGTGTAACAACAAAAAGCACAGATAAATGTTTTGACATAAAATACAGGAATATTAAACAATAACAATAACAATTAAAGCTGCAAGCAGCGATGGTCGGGCCCTCGCAGATATGCGCACGTTGAAATGTGTGCACGTCGAAATGTGCATAATATCGTTCTTTATAATATCGGTCTTAATAACCACAAGAGTTTTATAATTCTGTGTCCAAAACTGTGGCAGGGCTGTCCCGAAGAATAATTCAAGGGGGCGCTATAGAGCGCGTTTGCCCCGCCCCCTCATTAATTATGCAGCCGGATTGTGCATAATACTGCTCTTAACAAGCCCAAGAAGTTTCAGACAGCTGTGACAAAGGATATGATAGCCGCACACTTGTGCCCGAAAATCAGCAAAAAAGTGAATGGAGTCTTGTTTTTTGGTGGAAAAGTCAGCAGCGTCGAGTGTGACACTCCGTCACTGCCACGCCCTCTGATAAAAAGTTGTGATTTTGATAACTTTTCATTGTGGACGCCTTGAGAACACACACGGCAAGTTTCAAGCACATCGGATGAAATCCCTAGGAGGAGTTCGTTCAAATGCGACCCCTGGAAATGAGGCAAAAACGGGAAAAGGCCAAATCTGAGCAAAATTGGACGCCGTACGCTTCACTGTCGCCCGGGGCACCAAGAGACTTTTTTGTGCGTCTGGGCATGTTACATACTCCCACCGAGTTTCGTGCACGTGGGCGAAACCGTGGTGAGGGGCACCGGCAAAAACGCGCACCTAGGTGGCGCTGTGGAGGCGTATGCGCGCGTGCATGTGTGAGACCTCCAAAATACGTAATTTTACGCCTGACATTGGGGGGGTAGGCAAATTTTCGTGAGTTTTGGGGGGGATATGGGCTGTGGAAAATGCGATTTACTCTTCAACGTCGTTCAGCGTTCGAAATACAATAGGGCCTCGCTGTGCTCGGGCCCTAATAATAATAACAACAATTCAATATGTACAAAGTTCATTATGTCCAGCAGGAGGAGACGGTCCCAGTCTGTGTGTGTGTGTGTGTGTGTGTGTGTGTGTGTGTGTCCTGTCTGATCTCTCTGCACACACACAGTGACAGGAGAGGACGTGTTTGTTGGTCACATGACATGACAAATATCCCACAATCCCCAGCAGTTAAACCCCTGATTGAACTGTCACTCAAACTGTGTGTGTTTTATCACACGCACACACACGCACACACACACACACACACACACACACACACACACACACACACACACACACACACACACAGACAGAGGTGAGTCTTAACCTGAGCATGTTACATGATAAACACGCATCATTACACATGTATCCTACTTACTATGTGTGTGTGTGTGTGTGTGTGTGTGTTGAAGTGGGTCAGGAGGAAGTAGAGCAGCACCACCGGGGATTCTGGGTAATGGAATCCAGGTCTGCTATGATTCGCCGAAGGTCACGAATATTAATTAACTCGTTAACTCCTTTCTCCCTCGTTAGTGGGAGTGTGTGTGTGTGTGTGTGTGCGTGTGTGTGAGAGAGATAAAACTGATCCAGGTTCTGTTCGTCCCTCAGAACCTCCGGTACCGATCGCCCCCCCTCAGCTGACAGCTGTGGGCGCCACCTACCTGTGGATCCAACTCAACGCCAACTCCATCAACGGGGACGGACCAATCATTGAGAGAGAGGTGAGTGCTGAAGACTTTCATTGGAAGAAGGTTCTGGTGGGTCTCTGTCAGGTTCTGGTCATCTCACCAGGGTGAGATGTCCTGATGAGGTCACAGATAGTCTTTCAGGGTTCTGTGTGGGTTAAGGGATCCATAAAGAGTTTGTATCTGGATTGGGTTTTTGAGGAGGTTCTACTGATCTGTACTGGGGCTCAGGAGGTCCAGGGATCTGTTTGGTCCTTTTGGTTTTGGTGGACTACTACATGGAACCACAAGAAGTGAAGTTAGAAGCTAGAGACTTGCAAGGATTTCTGCTGGTCCTTGATGGATATTTGAGAAGGTTGGGTTCTTGTTTAGGGTCTACATATCTGTACTATGCACCTATGAATGGTTGTAAGGGTCTGACATGGGGTTCATGTGCTACCTGAGTAGCTTCTGGGGTCTGTGGGAGGTTCTTGTGGTCCCTGAGTAGCACCTGGTGTCTGTGGGGAGGTTCTTGTGGTCCCAGAGGAGGTTCTGGGGGTCTGCGGGGAGGTTCTTATGGTCCCAGAGGAGGTTCTGGGGGTCTGCGGGGAGGTTCTTGTGGTCCCAGAGGTGGTTCAGGGGGTCTGCAGGGAGGTTCTTGTGGTCCCTGAGGAGCTTCTGGGATATGTTGGGGGTTCTTGTGGTCCCCGAGTAGCTTTTGGGATATGTTGGGGGTTCTTGTGGTCCCTGAGGAGGTTCAGGGGGTCTGCAGGGAGGTTCTTGTGGTCCCTGAGGAGCTTCTGGGATATGTTGGGGGGTCTTATAGTCCCTGAGGAGGTTCAGGGGCTCTTTAGAGAGATTCCTGTGGTCAGAACTTGTTGCAGTGATGACTTTTTGTGTGGGTTAGGTGGAGTACCGTACGGTGTCAGGCCTGTTGATCGACACAACGCCCGTGGATAAGTCCACACACAAGATTGGACACCTGGACCCGGACACAGAGTATGAGATCAGCGTGCTGCTCACCAGGCCCCTGGAAGGAGGCACGGGAAACCCTGGACCACCTCTCAGAGCCAGGACCAAGTGTGCAGGTGAGTTAGGTCACATAATGAAAATGTGAGCTAACAGCTAACTGCTAGGCTACACTGAGCTCATTAAGAGATTAATGGTGGAGTCATTAGCATAGCGTTAGCGTTGAGCTCATCAGGTGGCTAATGGTAAACAGTGAGGTCATTAAGACAGGGAGCCAGGCTAGGCTTCGTTAGCGCTGCACTCATTAGCTCCTAATGGATACACTGTAAACATCAGCATAGCATGCTAGCTGTTTACCTCATCCATCTCCACACACACACACACACACACACACACACACACACACACTTACACACACACACTGCTGCAGGTGTGTGTGTGTGTCCTGTGGGTGCAAACAAACAACAAACAGCATGTGATTAGCATTAGTGCACTAATTACACAGGTGTGACGACCTGGCTGCAGCGTTCCTCTGATGACTCTGAGGTTCAACGCTGATCTAGGACCAATAATAAAGTTTTGTGATGAATGAAATGATTTATGAGATCAGACCTGTCACACAGTCATGAAGAACACCTGTTCATTTATTCATAACACAGTTCATCATGTTAATATGCAGGGCGATTTTGAGCAGTACAGGTAGACTGTCCATGTTTGAATCCACACGTCCTCTGCGATCGTGTGTGTGTGTGTGTGTGTGTGTGTGTGTGTGTGAGAGAGAGAGGTGGAGTGTCGTTTAGCTCAGTTGGTAGAGAATCCGTGTACAAAGGCTCAGTCGTTTAGCTCAGTTGGTAGAGAATCCGTGTACAAAGGCTCAGTCAGGCTAACCCTAACCCACTCTTCAGCTGTCTCTGTACAATAAAGCTCAAAAAATCTTTAAAAAAACCCAAAACAAAGAAACAAAAATAATTAATTAAAGTTAATTAAAGAGTTCTCACACAACATCCACACAACGATTACACAACCTCCACACAATGCTTACAAAACGCTCACACAATACTCACGCAACCTCCACACAACAATTACACAACATTCACACAACCTCCACACATGCTTACAAAACGCTCACACAATGATCACGCAACCTCCACACAACGATTACACAACCTCCACACAATGCTTACAAAACGCTCACACAATGCTCACGCAACCTCCACACAACCTCCACACAACAATTACACAACATTCACACAACCTCCACACATGCTTACAAAACGCTCACACAATGATCACGCAACCTCCACACAACGATTACACAACCTCCACACATGCTTACAAAACGCTCACACAATGATCACACAACCTCCACACAACGATTACACAACCTCCACACAATGCTTACAAAATGCTCACACAATGATCACGCAGCCTCCACACAACGATTACACAACCTCCACACAATGCTTACAAAACGCTCACACAATGGTCATGCAACCTCCACACAACGTTCACACAACCTCAACACAACATTCACACAACCTCCACACAATGTTCACACAACGCTCACACAAAACTTCATAGTGTGTTTTTCTTGTCTGGTTGTTCGTCGTAAGCTCCGTCCTTCTGAGACTGCACCTGCGTGTGTGTGTGTGTGTGTGTGTGTGTGTGTGTGTGTGTGTCTGTCTGTGTGTGTGATTGACAGGCAGCAGAGCTCAGTGTGTTACAGAGTGTGTGTGTTTCTGTCACAGACACACTCTCGGTGTGATGATGTCGCTCGTCTGTCTTCAGCTCACTTTTATTTATTTATTCATTTTACATCCAATAAATGATAAATGTGTGTGTGTGTGTGTGTGTGTGTGTGTGTGTTTAATAATACATCAGTGTGTCCATCATACATGCTTTAAGACTTAGTGCTCAGTGAGGCGACTCAGTGTGGTGGCAGATAAACAGGAAGTGATCATTTCATATTCTCGTCATGTGACCTGAGGCTCGCCTGAAGAACAAACGTCAAACAAACGTCAAACAAACTCACAGAGAACGTTTACAGGCTAACATGAAGCTATGCTAACACTAACTGTCAGAGATGACATCACAGGACTGACGATGAGTGACAGGCAGTGACCTCGTTTAACTCACCTGCTTGCGCTGTACGCGGTTTACTCGATTACTTTATTCTCATACACACACACACACACACACACGGTGTGTGTTAACATCCATTAAAGTGTGTGTGCTGTTAGTCGAAGCATTCAGATAAATATTTCACTCCAGTTTCTCTTTTCACCTCAGATTTTCACGCTCGGCTCGTCTTTCTGTATTTTTATGTTTCTTCACTTTTTAGCAGCTTCGTCCAAAACCAGCGTCTCCGTCTCGACCACATTTTATTCCTTCAACTTCATTTTCATTTAGTCTCCATAACGTCCCCGCAGACTGTCTAAAACCTGGACGTAGTCTTCATGACGTCCCCGCAGACTGTCTAAAACCTGGACGTAGTCCTCTGTGATGTCCCCGCACCTGTCTAAAACCTGGACAGTCTCCATGACGTCCCCGCAGACTGTCTAAAACCTGGACGTAGTCTCCGTGATGTCCCTGCAGACTGCCTGAAACCTGGACGTAGTCTCCATGACGTCCCCGCAGACTGTCTAAAACCTGGACGTAGTCTCGTGACGTCCCCAGACTGTCTAAAACCTGGACGTAGTCCTCCATGACGTCCCGCAGACCTGTCTAAAAAACCTGGACGTAGTCTCTGTGACGTCCCCGCAGACTGTCAAAAACCTGGACGTAGTCTCCGTGACGTCCCCAGCAGACTGTCTAAAAACCTGGACGTAGTCTCCATGACGTCCACGCAGACTGTCTAAAACCTGGACGTAGTCTCCTGTGACGTCCCTGCAGACTGTCCTGAACCCTGGACGTAGTCTCCATGACGTCCCCCCCCGCAGACTGTCTAAAACCTGGACGTAGTCCCGTGACGTCCCCACAGACTGTCGAAAACCTGGACGAGTCTCCATGACGTCCCCCGCAGACTGTCTAAAACCTGGACGTAGTTCCCATGACGTCCCCGCAGACTTCTCTAAAACCTGGACGTAGTCTCTGTGACGCCCCGCAGACTGTCTAAAACCTGGACGTAGTCTCCCGTGACGTCCCACGTAGACTGTCTAAAACCTGGACGTAGTCTCCATGACGCCACGCAGACTGTCCTAAAACCGGAGAGTCTCTGTGACGTCCCCGCAGACGGTCTAAAACCTGGACGTAGTCTCTGTGGACGTCCCCGCAGACTGTCTGAAACCTGGATGTAGTCTCCTGACGTCCCCACAGACTGTCTGAAACCTGGACGTAGTCTCTGTGACGTCCCCGCAGACTGTCTAAAACCTGGACGTAGTCTCCGTGATGTCCCTGCAGACTGTCTAAAACCTGGACGTAGTCTCCGTGATGTCCCTGCAGACGGCTAAAACCTGGACGTAGTCCTGTGAGTCTGGACGTAGTCTCCGTGACGTCCCCACAGACTGTCTAAAACTGGACGTAGTCCTCCATAACGTCCCGCAGACTGTCTAAAACCTGGACGAGTCTCCGTGACGTCCCCACAGACTGTCTAAAACCTGGACGTAGTCTCTGAGACGTCCCCACAGACTGTCTAAAACCTGGACTAGTTCTGTGACGTCCCCCAGACTGGCCTAAAACCTGGACGTAGTCTCTGTGACATCCCCCCCGCAGACTGTCTGAAACCTGGACGTAGTCCTCCGTGACGTCCCCCGCAGACTGTCGAAAACAAACCTGGAACGTGTCTCGTGTGACGTCCCCGCTCCCCCAGACTGTCTAAAACCGGACTAGTCTCCGTGATGTCCCCCGCAGACTGTCTCAAAACCTGGACGTAGTCTGTGACGTCCCCTGCAGACTGTCTAAAACCTGGACGTAGTCTCTGTCCTGCCCGTGACGTCCCTGCAGACTGTCTAAAAAACCTGGACGTAGTCTCTGTGAACGTCCTGACGTAGTCTCGTGACGTCCCCACAGACTGTCCAAAACCTGGACGTAGTCTCCGTGACGTCCCCACAGCTGTCAACCTGGAGTAGTCTCGTGAGTCCAATGACTTGATGGTTTGGTGTTCAGAGTGGATGAATCATCACTGACTCTCATGTTAAATCGGGTGAAATTTTAAAATGAAACCTCCTCCCCTCTCCTCCCGCCTCCTCCTCCTCTCCTCCCTCTCCTCTCCTCCTCCTCCTCCTCTCCTCCTCTCGTCCTCCTCCTCCTCCCTCCTCCTCTCCTCTCCTCCTCCTCCTCTCCTCCCTCTCCTCCTTCCCCCTTCTCCTCTCTCTCCTCCTCCCCGCCTCCCTCCTCCGTCCTCTCTCCTCCCTCCTCCTCCTCCTCCTCCTTCCTCCTCCTCCTCCTCCCTCCTCCTCCTCCTCCTCCTCCTCCTCTCCTCCTCCTCTCCTTCCTCTCCTCCTCTCTCCTTCTCATCCTCCTCCCCTCCTCCTCCCTCATCCTCTCCTCCCTCCTCCTCCTCCTCCTCCTTCTCTCCTCCTCCTCTCCTCCTCCTCTCCTCTCTCCTCCTCCTCCTCCTCCTCCTGCTCCTCCGCCTCTCCTCCGTCGTCCTCCTCCTCTCCTCCTCTCCTCCTCTCCTCTCCTCCCTCCTCCTCCTCCTCCTCCTTCTCTCCTTCCTCCTCTCCTCTTCCTCTCCTCTCCTCTCCTCCTTTCCTCCCTCCTCCTCCTCCTCTCCTCTCCGCCTCCTCCTCTCTCTCGTCCTCCTCCCTCCTCCTCCTCCTCCTCTCCCCCCTCCTCTCCTCCTCCTCATCCTCCTCCTTCTCTCCGCCTCTCCCTCTCCTCCTCCTCCTCCTCTCGGCGTCCTCCTGTGTCGTCCTCCTCCCTCCTCCCCCTCCTCCTCCTCCCTCCCTCCTCCTCCTCCTTCTCTCCTCCTCCTCCTCCTCCTCCTCTCCTCTCCTCTCCTCTCGTCCTCCTCCTCCTTCTCGAGTCACCTTCAGCTCTCTTCTTTGTTTCTGTCTCTTATCAGCTCCAAGCAGCCTCCACCAGGCTCGGCCCAGCAGCACAGCAGCCTATAGAGGTGGTTTTCTTGCCGGGTTTGGGCTGAGTCAGTTCAGTTAGGATGGTTCTGGTTGATGAGCGGAGGTTCGTTAGTCCATTAATGAAGTCTCTGTTTGTCGTTCATGATTTTATATTTCTGGATTTTTCATGTGAGTGAAGAAAACGAGAGCAGCTGCAACAAACGAGAAGAAGAGCGAGTGATGAGGAGAGTCCTCGAAACATGACGCTAATGAGAGAGAGCGAACGTTACGGAGACGGAAAGAAGACCAGCTGTGTGTGTGTGTGTGTGTGTGTGTGTGTGTGTGTGTCAGCAGGGTGAATGAAGCCATGCTGTAAATCTGTTTGAGTCAGTCCACGTCGTGTTCGCTAAAAGGTCACGGAGAGAAACAGAAAGTCAGCGACGGGTCCACTCAAGACCAGGTTCAGACTGTCTAAAACCTGGACGTAGTCTCCGTGACGTCCCCGCAGACTGTCTAAAACCTGGACGTAGTCTCTGTGACCCGTCCCCGCAGACTGTCTAAAACCTGGACGTAGTCTCCGAGACGTCCCTGCAGACTGTCTAAAACCTGGACGTAGTCTCTGTGACGTCCCCGCAGACTGTCTAAAACCTGGACGTAGTCTCAGTTCCGCAGGTTCTGTTGGGTTCTGCTGCCGGGCTGAAGGTTTCGGCTGTGTGAGGTGGATGTGTGTGATCCTTTCAGAATAAAAGCATTAGTCATGGCTGAAGTGAAGCTAATGAGGCGAAAGTGAACCTGTGATGAATGGAGTGTGAAACACAGCGAGAGGCTGAGTGTAGAAACTAAAGCACTCAGCTGTTTCCTTCATTCTGAAGCTGCGATCACTTCAACAATGTTTATTTCATGTAATGATCAAACCTCCTCCATCGCTCAGCACGCCATCTTCCTGATTTTCACAATAAATACCATCAATCTACCTGACACCACACCACCTGACATCAACCATCAACACTTACCCAGCGTTACTTCAATGTTAGACCAACGTTATTTCAGTGTTAGACCAACATTTTAATGTTAGACCAACGTTACTTCAATGTTAGACCAACGTTACTTTAATGTTAGACCGTTATTTTAACGATGACCATGACGACCACACACACACTCACACACACACGTTCAGCGTGGAATGGTGGGATTTTATGTGATAGCGTTCACTCTCCCCTCTGGGATTATGGGTAATAGGATCCACCTCAATCCCCTCGTCCCCCTCCCCTTGACCCCCGACCCCCATTGTTGCCGTGGCAATATCTCAGCCTGTAGATGTGTGTGTGTGTGTGTGTGTGTGTGTGTGCTCGATTACAGGAAGTTTTGCCATACAGCCACAGTTGACCACACACACACACACACACACACACACACACACACACACACAGATGAAAGACAACAAAGAACAGGAGAGGTTATTGTTCATTGGCTGCAGAAAAACAGCTGAAAACACACACACACACACACACACACACACACACACACACACATTTTCCTGCCTCCACCTATCATTCTCTCTCTGAGTGGATTGCTGTCTGTCATCTTGAAATATAGCACTTAGATTGGCCACTACAAAGACTGTGTGTGTATGTGTGTGTGTGTGTCTTAGTGCACTCAGTTGGCATCTTCCTTTAATCTCTGTCTCTGTGTTCAGTTGAAGCTTCTCGATGTAGTCTCTGTAGACGTCCTCGCAGACTGTCTAAAACCTGGACGTAGTCTCTGTAGACATCCTCGCAGACTGTCTAAAACCTGGACGTAGTCTCTGTAGACGTCCTCGCAGACTGTCTAAAACCTGGACGTAGTCTCTGAGACGTCCCCACAGACTGTCTAAAACCTGGACGTAGTCTCCGTGACCCGTCCCCGCAGACTGATAGACAGACTGATTCTGAGTTGCAGGTCTGTGGAGGGTTACCTCGGCTGGACGGTCTGTACCCGAACCCGGCTCTGCAGTCTGGTACCATTGGCCTGTGTCGTGTATCACGTGTAGCTGAGTTAACTGATGGAGACTTATGTTGACAAAACAGTGATGTGAGGAGGCAGCACTTCAGTCTTCATGTGAGTTACCTGTTCAGCTCAGACCACCTGCTGATTGGCTGACCCGAACACAGAGCGGCTGGCAGGATCTTTATCAGGTCTTCACCGAGCTTCAGACTGTTATCAGTTTAAATATTTAGGGAGCTTATTTTAACTTCAGAGGTGACACAAACATGAAGTCATCACGTTCACAGGTCACATGTTCAATGATCTCACACCAGATAAAATGCAGGTGAGATTCAGGTGAGGTGAAATCTCCGAAGACCCTTTATAATAAAAGCACAGATGATATAAGCCCCATGTGATCATCTGTACAGACCTGTTATTTCCTGTTTCCTGTCAGATCCGATGCATGGCCCACGACGTCTCGAGGTCGTCGACATTCAGTCCAAACAGGTGACAGTACGATGGGAACCATTCGGATACAACGTGACCCGCTGCCACAGCTACAACCTGACCATACAGTACCACTACAGACCTGCAGGGGCCCCCAGCAGGTAAGCACATGGAGGGGTCAACAGGTAAACAAGGGCAGGAATCGACAGGTAACAAGGGGAAGGGTCGACACGTAAACATGGGCAGGAGTCGACAGGTAGACTTAGGGATGGACAGACAGGTAAATGTGCCTCCTCCTGTGTCTCCTGCAGGGAGCCGGTGAAGGAGGAGGAGGTGTACGACGCTCAGCTGCCTCAGCACACTGTGCGTAACCTTCCACCATTCACCAACGTCAGCCTGAGACTTGTCCTGAGTAACCCAGAGGGACGCAAAGAGAGCGAGGAGCTGCTGGTGCTGACGGACGAGGACGGTACGAGTCACGGACACGTTCAGAGCGGACTTCAGCTGTTACGTTGTTGATGTTTTTAATATTTTTATTTGTGTATCAGTTCCCGGAGCCGTTCCAGTCGATTCAATCCTGGGCAGCAGTTACGAGCAGCAGATCAGTCTGAGCTGGAGAGAACCACTGCAGACGTACGGCCTCATCCGACAGTATGAGGTAAAGACTGAACGTGTCAATGGCGACTCTGAAATCAAGCTGAAGTTTGTTCATGTTGGTTTGTAAACAGAAAACACTACAACTTTAGTTTAGTTAGTTAGTAAAGACTCAGTTACCCACAACTGCCCTCCCCTGTGAGGCATTAATGTCCTTCTCTCCTTTACAGATCTCATACAAAGCTCTGAGCTCCTTCGACACAGAGTTCGACCTGTCCAATCAGAGTGGCAAGGTGTTCAAACCAGCCAATGAGACGAGCCACGTTTTCACCGGTCTCTACCCAGGCTCAACCTACTCCTTCACAATAAGAGCCTCCACCGTCAAAGGCTTCGGGCCTCCAGTCATCACCCAGTTCACCACCAAGATTTCAGGTTGTCCTTCAAAATAAGAGATGTCTACTCTGGTCCAAAATGTCAGGGTCGATTTTTTTGTCCCAGTCCGCCCATGCAACACGCTTTGTCCCAGAGGACAGAGATCACAACTCGCTTTGTCCTAGAGGACAGAAACAGAGATCACATCACGTTTTGTCCTCGAGGACAGAGATCACAACATGCTTTGTCCTAGAGGACAGAGATGACAACATGCTTTGTTCTAGAGGACAGAGATCACAACATGCTTGTGTTTTTTTGGTTTTGTCTTCGTGAATCTGATGTAACACTAACACGTCGTCATCATCTTCAGCCCCTCTGATGCCAGCATACGATCAGGAGTCTCCTCTGAATCAGACAGACTCCACTGTGACTGTTCTGCTGAAACCAGCTCAGAGCCGAGGAGCTCCAGTCAGGTAACACACAAATAAAACACACACACACACACACGTGTTGAAATATTCAGCAGCATCAATCTTCCGCTTCATAAATTTTTCACAACTCAAACGTTAAACATTAAAACATGACATGTTGCACTTTAAAGAAGAAACTGGAACTAAAACAACCTGAAGATGAAATTTTTCTGTCAAATTTTCAGCTGAAATCTTTAAATCATGGCTCAATAATGTCGTGTACATCAAACAGAGTGTGTTAATATTAAATATTGAACTAAAAATAACAACATTCTATGGAATTAGATAAAATATAAAGTCAGCAATTATAATAGGTAATTGTCTTGCTTTTTCTAACAAAAGAATGAAGAATCTTTGTATTAATTACTAAATTAATCATTTAAATGTTGATAACTGTTCATAAACTTTTGATCCAACACACACTCCGTAAATCTTCGTCACCAAGGCCCAGTGGGAGGCGGCATCCGCAGTAACAGTCGTCATGTCAACAGCTGTCTGCTCCCCGTAGTCGGGCTGTAACAAGGGATTTGATTAATTAACGATCAGCAGGCGGGGCTAATCAGAGCCTGCTGCTAACACCGAGGATTAACAGGGGATTAACGGCTAATGTGTCAATCACACACAGACAAGAGCGCTTCCTGTCCTTTCAGTCAGAGCTGACAGGAAACACAAAGACGCTTCATCTCCATTCATTAACTGACAGTTTATCTCTTTGAAACAATGAAGGCATCTACACTGATGGTGTGTTCACACAAACGCAGAGCAAATGTTCACCTCGCGTTACTTGCCAGGAAACACTGTGAGTGACATGAAGCTGAAATAAACAGAGCTTTACTTTTTTACTGTGATTTTAATAAACGTATCAAAAGAGGCTGGTGGATCGTGGTGGCTCATGGATGGTCTTGGTGGGTCTTGGTGGATCGTGGTGGGTCGTGGTGAGTCTTGGTGGGTCGTGATGGATTGTGGTGAATCATGGTGGGTCTTGGTGGGTTGTGGTGGATCTTTGTGGGTCATGGTAGGTCTTGTGGTGGATCATGGTGGGTCTCGTGGTAGGTCTTGGTGGATCGTGGTGGGTCATGGTAGATCTTGGTGGGTCGTGGTGGATCTTGGTGGGCCGTGGTGGGTCGTGGATGGTCCTGGTGGGTCGTGGTGAATCGTGGTGAGTTGTGGTGGATCGTGGTGGATCTTGGTGGGTCGTGGTAGGTTGTGGTGGATCGTGGTGAGGCGCGGTGGATGGTCTTGGTGGGTCGTGGTAGGTTGTGGTGGATCGTGGTGGGTCTTGTGGATCTTGGTGGGTCGTGGTGGGTCGTGGTGGATCTTGGTGGGTCTTGGTGAGTTGTGGTAGATCTTGGTGGATCGTGGTGCGTCATGGTGGGTCGAGGTGGATCTTGGTGGGTCGTGGTGGATCTTGGTGGATCGTGGTGCGTCATGGTGGGTCGAGGTGGATCGTGGTGGGTCGTGGTGGATCTTGGTGGGTCTTGGTGAGTCGTGGTGTATCTTGGTATGTCTTGGTGGATCGTGGTGGGTCGAGGTAGATCTTGGTGGGTCGGGGTGGATCTTGGTGAGCCGTGGTAGATCGTGGTCGATCTTGGTGAGTCGTAGTGGGTCGTGGTGGATTGTGGTGGGTCTCATGGTGGGTCTTGGTGGATCTTGGTGAATCGTGGTGGGTCGTGGTGGATCTTGGTGGGTCTTGGTTTATAAAACACGTTGACGTTTTATTTGTGGGAAGAAGAAAGGTGATGAAAATGGATCATTCGAAGAGAATCAAGGTCCATGTCCGTCTTTGTGTGTGTCTTATGCAGTGTGTTAATTGACATGATCAGTGATGTGAAATTCATCAGATTGAACAGATGCTGCTCAGAGATATGATTTAATGTTTGTGTGTTTATATTTATCCCCCCCCCCACACACACACACACACACACACACACAGACACACACACACACACACACACACACAGACACACTCCTGGATAGGAGCCTCAGATCGCAGGACAAAAGGTGTTGCCGCTGGCGACCTGCAGCTGTAATCAGATTACTGTCACACACACAGAAAAGTGTTGCAGCGTGAGCATGAAGAAATGTGATTGGAGACGGAGAGAAGAAGAAAAGAGACAAAGAGAGAGAGACGTGAGGGGGAGGAGAGTGAACGACAAGAAAGAAAAAAGATTAAATCTGTGGTGTGTGTGTTACAGTTTGTGTATATGTGTCTGTTAAATTGTGTATGTGTGTCTGTGTGTGTGTGTGTGTGTGTCTGTTAAATTGTGTGTGTTTTCCTGTCCTTCTTTAGTTTCCTGTCCAGCAGGAAATGTGACAATACTGCAGTTTTACCGTCCACACCCTCCGTGTGTGTGTTGAATCTGTGTTAGAATTTGTGTGTGTGTGTGTGTGTGTGTGTGTGTGTGTGTGTGATGTATGACTTCTGTCCTGAATCTGCTTCCTGTGAAAACTATTGTTCCCAGTGTCCCTCTGGACACAAACACTGTTGAAAAACTCATCGCGTTACGTTCAGGTGCAGCTCAGTGTTGAGCCGCACACAGTCTGTGTGAACTCTGACACCTGCTGGTGGAAAACACAAACTGCCCCTTTGTGATTGGCTGAATTTTCCTCAAAATCAGCTCAGTTAGTGAAACTTCTGATGCTGTTTTTATACGTTTGGTCATATTTTTATCAAGAAGTCAGCTTTCATGAGACTGAAGTCGACGGACTTTAATGTAATCTCTGTTAAGTAGAATCTGTAGGTTTACATAGAGTCAGTAGGTTCATGTAGAGTCTGTAGGTTCACGTAGAGTCAGTAGGTTTACATAGAGTCAGTGGGTTTACGTAGAGTCAGGGGTTTATGTAGAGTCAGTAGGTTCACGTAGAGTCAGTAGGTTTACATAGAGTCAGTGGGTTTACGTAGAGTCAAGGGGTTTACATAGAGTCAGTGGGTTTACGTAGAGTCAGGGGGTTTACGTAGAGTTAGTAGGTGTACGTAGAGTCAGTAGGTTTACGTAGAGTCAGGGGGTTTACGTAGAGTCAGGGGGTTTACGTAGAGTTAGTAGGTTTACGTAGAGTCAGTAGGTTTACGTAGAGTCAGTAAGTTTACATAGAGTCAGTAGGTTTACGTAGAGTCAGTAGGTTTATGCAGAGTCTGTAGGTTTACATAGAGTCAGGGGGTTTACGTAGAGTCAGGGGGTTTACGTAGAGTTAGTAGGTTTACGTAGAGTCAGTAGGTTTACGTAGAGTCAGGGGGTTTTCATAGAGTCAGTAGGTTTACGTAGAGTCAGTAGGTTTATGCAGAGTCTGTAGGTTTACATAGAGTCAGTGGGTTTACGTAGAGTCACTGGGTTTACGTAGAGTCAGTAAGTTTACGTAGAGTCAGTGGGTTTACGTAGAGTCAGTGAGTTTACATAGAGTCAGTGGGTTTACGTAGAGTCAGTGGGTTTACGTAGAGTCAGTAAGTTTACGTAGAGTCAGTGGGTTTACGTAGAGTCGGGGTTTACGTAGAGTCGGGGTTTACGTAGAGTCAGTAGGTTTATGTAGAGTCAGTAGGTTTACTTAGAGTTTGTGGGTTTACGTAGAGTCAGTAGGTTTACGTAGAGTTAGGGGGTTTACGTAGAGTCAGTAGGTTTACGTAGAGTCAGTAAGTTTACGTAGAGTCAGTGGGTTTACGTAGAGTCTGGGTTTACGTAGAGTCGGGGTTTACGTAGAGTCAGTAGGTTTATGTAGAGTCAGTAGGTTTACGTAGAGTCAGTGGGTTTAAGTAGAGTCAGGGGGTTTACGTAGAGTCAGTAGGTTTACGTAGAGTCGGGGTTTACGTAGAGTCAGTGGGTTTACGTAGAGTCAGGGGGTTTACGTAGAGTCAGTAGGTTTACGTAGAGTCAGTAGGTTTACGCAGAGTCTGTGGGTTTACGTAGAGTTAGTAGGTTTACATAGAGTCTGTGGGTTTACGTAGAGTCAGTAAGTTTACTTAGAGTCTGTGGGTTTACGTAGAGTCTGTGGGTTTACGTAGAGTCAGGGGGTTTACGTAGAGTCTGTGGGTTTACGTAGAGTCAGTAGGTTTACTTAGAGTTTGTGGGTTTACGTAGAGTCAGTAGGTTTACGTAGAGTCAGTAGGTTTACGTAGAGTCAGTAGGTTTACGTAGAGTCAGTGGGTTTACGTAGAGTCAGGGGGTTTAAGTAGAGTCAGGGGGTTTACGTAGAGTCAGTAGGTTTACGTAGAGTCAGTAAGTTTACATGGAGTCTGTGGGTTTACCTAGAGTCTGTGGGTTTACGTAGAGTCAGTAGGTTTACGTAGAGTCAGAGGGTTTACGTAGAGTCAGTAGGTTTACGTAAAGTCAGTAGGTTTACGTAGAGTCTGTGGGTTTACGTAGAGTCTGTGGGTAGGTTTACGTAGAGTCTGTGGGTTTACGTAGAGTCTGTGGGTTTACATAGAGTCAGTAGGTTTACATAGAGTTTGTGGGTTTACGTAGAGTCAGTAGGTTTACGTAGATTTAGGGAGTTTACGTAGAGTCAGTAGGTTTACGTAGAGTCAGTAAGTTTACGTAGAGTCAGTGGGTTTAAGTAGAGTCAGGGGGTTTACGTAGAGTCAGTAGGTTTACGTAGAGTCAGTAAGTTTACATGGAGTCTGTGGGTTTACGTAGAGTCAGTAAGTTTACGCAGAGTCAGTAGGTTTACGTAGAGTCAGTAGGTTTACGTAGAGTCTGTGGGTTTACGTAGAGTCAGTAGGTTTACGTAGAGTCAGTAAGTTTACATGGAGTCTGTGGGTTTACGTAGAGTCAGTAGGAATACGTAGAGTCAGTAAGTTTACATGGAGTCTGTGGGTTTATGTAGAGTCTGTAGGTTTACATCAGTGGCTTTACGTAGAGTCTGTAGGTTTACGTAGAGTCTGTACGTTTACATACAGTCAGTGGGTTTACGTACAGTCAGTAGGTTTACGTAGAGTCAGTAAGTTTACGTAGAGTCTTTGGGTTTATGTAGAGTCTGTTGGTTTACGCCAGTGGGTTTACGTAGAGTCTGTAGGTTTACGTAGAGTCTGTAGGTTTACGCCAGTGGGTTTACGTAGAGTCTATAGGTTTACGCCAGTGGGTTTACGTAGAGTCTGTAGGTTTACGTAGAGTCTGTTGGTTTACGTAGAATCTATAGGTTTACGCCAGTGGGTTTACGTAGAGTCTGTAGGTTTACGTAGAGTCTGTTGGTTTACGCCAGTGGGTTTACGTAGAGTCTGTAGGTTTACGCAGAGTCTATAGGTTTACGCCAGTGGGTTTACGTAGAGTCTGTAGGTTTACGTAGAGTCTGTTGGTTTACGTCAGGGGGTTTACGTAGAGTTAGTAGGTTTTTTTGTCTGTTAAAGCTCTAACTTGTCTTGTCACAGCTGATTGGTAAACAGGAAGTCATTTCAAATATAATCAGTGAATAAATCCTGATTTTACATTTCGAACTAGAAGCCTTTGTTTCCATTTGTGTTCTGTCTTCATGTCCTTTCACCACATCCACGATTTAATACGTGCAGAGTCGAGGCGACATGAATTATCAGTTTAATGTCAGACTGTTGTAAAGTTACAGCCTGTACATACAGAGAGAGTTCATAAAAGTGGAGGGGAGCGTGATGGAGGAGAGGCAGCACTGACCTTTCTGTGGAGCTGAATAATGAACCAACAGATGGAGAGAAGAACAGGAGACTGCTTTTATGTTCCAGCCGTCTGTGTGAATAGAAATAAGTCACCAGCTGAAAATCATCAAAAATCTCTAAAATACTGGATTCATCGTAGTCTCTGTAACGTCCCCGCAGACTGTCTAAAACCTGGACGTAGTCTCCGAGACGTCCCTGCAGACTGTCTAAAACCTGGACGTAGTCTCTGTGACGTCTCCGCAGACTGTCTAAAACCTGGACATAGTCTCTGTGACGTCCCCGCAGACTGTCTAAAACCTGGACATAGTCTCTGTGATGTCCCCACAGACTGTCTAAAACCTGGACGTAATTTCTGTGATGTCCCCACAGACTGTCTAAAACCTGGACGTAATTTCTGTGATGTCCCCACAGACTGTCTAAACTACCAACATGAATGATATCAGGAAACTAAAATGATGTCTGTCTGTCTGTCTGCAGTAAGTATCAGGTGGTGGTGGAGGAGGAGCGCCCCCGCAGGCAGAGGAGAGGTACTGCAGAGATCCTGCGTTGTTACCCAGTACCCATTCACTTCCAGAATGCCTCTCTGTTGGACTCTCAGTATTACTTCAGTGCAGAGCTGCCGATGAGCGAGATGAGAGCTCCCATGGCCTTCTGTGTTGGTCAGTCAGTTCATTAAAGTCTGTTGATTGGTTAATTAAAAAGTCCTGTGTTAACCTGTTAACCTGTGTGTGTGTGTGTGTGTGTGCAGGTGATAACAGGACCTACAGTGGTTACTGGAACGCCCCTCTGCTGCCTCACAAGAGTTATGGCATCTACTATCAGGCAGTCAGCACTGCTAACGGGGTGAGTCCACCAGTCAACAGGTGACCCCCAACAGGTGACTTCAGGACAAGGGTGGACACCAAGACCAAGACTAAGACTAATAGACATACAGACTCAGACTGAAGTTAAGATCGTGAAGATTCTGCAGTGTCTGTTTTATTTTGAAAAGCTGTTCAAAGCCGTGCAGAGACTCCGTGTTCGTCACACAGGAAACAAAACTGTGTTTAAAGGATGTCAAGACATCCAATCACGGCGAGCAGCAGAGCTCGACGCCGCTCGCCGGGTGACACCACCACACATGTTATAACGAAGGTTTCACATTGATCTGTTCTGTTCGACACATCTCCCTCAGCTGCTGTCACAAAAACCAGACACGCGAAACAGACACACACGCACACACACACACACACACACTTTAATAGCAGTGCAGATAGTTCAAGCAGCCTGACCAGTGACACTAATAGGCTGCAGTAGGGATGTGTGTGTGTGTGTGTGTGTGTGTCAGTGTAAGACGTGTGTAAAAAAAAAAAAAAAAACCCAAAAAAGCCACCACACACACACACACACACACACATACACACACACACACATACACACACACAAACTAATCGTATTATGTTGTGTGTTAATTATTGACGCTGGGAGGTTTAATTGGTGTGTGTGTTGAATAATGCAGCGATAGTAGTGCTTTTTACTGTCGCCACACCGCAGAGACACACACTGCTGTGTGTTTTAGTGTGTGTGTGTGTGTGTGTGTGTGTGCATGAATATTCATGAGCTCTTGTGGTTAATTTGTCGTCTGTTTGTTAAAACCAGAAAGACACAAGATGTTCTCTCTCGCCTTTCAACAAAACCTGTGTGTGTGTTACAGTGTGTGTGCGTGTGTGTTACAGTATGCATGTGTTACTGTGTGTGTGTGTGTGTGTTATAGTGTGTGTGTGTGTGTGTGTGTGTGTGTGTGTGTGTGTGTTGCTTGTTAAATGCCAGCACAGGCACTGATCCACAGCCATTTTCCTTCTGTCCGCTCTGTTTACGACGTGTGTGTGTGTGTGTGTGTGTGTGTGTGTGTGTGCAGAAAGTTGACAGTTAATATGTCGGCATTTGTGTTGACAGGAAACTAATTAGCTTCTCTCTCTAACAGGAGACGAAGATCGACTGTGTGCGGGTGGCCACTAAAGGTAAGAAACTGTTGTGAGTTTTATTCTGAAAGGTATTCTGGACGATTTTGAAAGGTGCGGTATTGCATTTTATTTTGAAAGGTCGAGTACCTTTTCCTTTTTGAGGTTATCATTATTAGCTGGTTAGTACTCCTCTTTGTAGTACTCTGTGTACTTCCTGTGTAGTGTCGTCTCAGTTCAAGTACGGCCTTACAGGAGAGGACATGACACCATGTGACCTCCACCATGTGTCCATGTGTTAGCCTGTGCTGAAGTCTGCTGACTGCTGGACTGGACCTACGACTAAATTAGCCGCTAGCTCGTCAGACGCAGCTCTGTGTAATGAGACACAGATGGCAGTTAGCTGTTGGAGCGCTAGGCTAATGGTTAGCACACATCCAGAAATATAATGGCTTACAGATGGCTGCTCGTCCCTGACACCTGTCCTTCAGTCTGTCTGTCCTCCTGATGTCCTCTGCAGACAGACGGACACGCCACACAACTAAAACACACACTGGACTTTGAGCTACGCTATCGCTAGGCTAACAGAAGGCTAATGACTTGGACTCTATGGGTGTCCAGAGAGCTGTTTAGCACTACAGCTAAACAAGCTAAAACACTGTTATCTCCCCTGATGAACATCCAGGATTATCACACACACGCACACACACACTCAGTAATTGACTGTTCTGGCTTTAATCAGCTTTTATTGGAGCACAGTTCTGGTGGCTAACGACACCAGATGCTGATTGGCTCTGCCGGTCCCCTGGCACCTGCCAGTCATGCTGCAGTAGCCAACTAGATCTCCCAGGGGTCCCCCCCCTCCCCCATGGTTCCTTGCAGCGCTAACAGTGAGCGGAGCTGATGTGAATGTAAAGAAGAGCTGAATGTCTGCTGAATGTTAACTGGACAGTTCAGCACAAAGAAAACAAAGATTCACACACAAACACACACACACACACTGCCTTTCACCTCACACACACAGTTAATGGAAGTTTCAGTGTTAGTGAACAGAACGGTGGTATTTGTTACATGTATGTAAATTACATGTGTAACACACGTCTCAATGTATGTTTCACTAATATACAAAACATATTACAGCATGTTTACAACATGAGTTCTTATGTATGTTTATTATTAAATTAATTATCCATTTTATATATCAAATCTGTATTAATAAACCTACATATGTGTGTGTGTATATATATTATATCTATATATATATATATATATATATATCTATATTATATTTTATATATTATATATTATATATATATCGTTCTTCTGTCATGACCAAACTATGGACCAGACCAAATGCGCAACACTCAACAAGTTTTTATTACAAAAACAAAAATCACTCTTGACGGAATAAAAAAACTCTTCACTAATTTAGGAAACTAAAAGTCACTCAACTAAAGGACGAAAGGACACGGATGTATGTACCACAAGGTAAGGGCACAGGTGGAAACAATCGGGCGGAGACAGGTAATCCCAAGGGCGGGAAAAAAGACAAAAGGGAGAAAGTGGTACAATGACCACGACAGGAAGTGGAACCAAAATAAAACAGGAAATCACAGACAACATAGACACAGACAAAAACTGAATTAATTAACTTAACAAAGTTTCCTGGACATGACAATACCCAATATTTAATATATAATCTTAATATGTGTAAAAATATTATACCCATATATAATCTTAATATAAATATAAATAAATAAATATAAATAAATAAATATATATATATATATATATATTATATATCTATCTATATATATATATATATTATATATATATGTAAACATGCATACCCCAATATTTAATATATGTCCATATATGTATGTATGTATGTGTATTGAACAAAAGGTAGCGTTAGCATTGAAGCTAACTGTTGGCTTGAAGCCTGCTGCTGCATTCTGCTTCTTTGATTACTAATTGATTGATTGATTGATTGATTGATTGATTGATTGATTGATTGATTGGCTGATTAACAAGCTTCTCTTTCAGGTCTGTTTCTGTTGAACTGTTGAACAGCGCTCTGCTCGCCTGTCGAGGTCCTTAGCAGTGAAGTCATGAGGATTCATTCGTGTTATAAAGATTATAGAAACTTTATAGTGACATCACATCCAGGTTGATTAAAGGCTGATAATTACCTCGTCAGGAGAGCATGCTGCATGTCACTAATATTTCTGCTTCAGTACAAACATTTCCACAGCCTGTCTCTCTCTCTGTTTATCTGTCTGTCTGTCTGCCTGTCTTTCTCTCTGCATGCCTTCCTGGATGAATAGCTGCTATAATCATCACCCAGCTCACCACGCCGTACATTCGCATCGCGCCGGCGGCTGGTGACAAGCAGCTAACAGGTCAGACAAATACACACAAATACACACAAATACACACAAATACTTAATGCCAATGTACAAGATAGAAGAAGGGAACACAATAAATATGTGATATGCAGCTGCTGACAGATTTAAAACAAAACACACACACACATTACATTTAAATATTTACCAGCCTGAAGGTTGAAACTTTACTGTTTATGTACACACACAAACATGATGTGTGTGTGTGTGTGTGGGAGGGGGGTGGGGTTGTGTCACCAGCAGGCCTCAAACAGCTGTTCACTTGTATACACACATTAACACACACACCTCCCACTCAGCGTGACTGGCTGAAGCCCTGAAGCAGAAAACAGCTTCTCTATGGCCCACTGTGACACACACTCTGAAACACACACACACACACACACACACACAGATAAATTCTTCAAAGTGTTTTGAGCCTTTAAACTGAAAACAGCAGCTCTCTGCCTCTGAGGGGTGATGACTGGTGTGTGTGTGTGTGTGTGTGTGTGTGTGTGTGTTTCACTGTGTGTGTGTGTGTGTCTGACCTTGAAGAGACAAACAGAGTGAGTGGATGAAGCAGGTTTTAGAGCTGTCTCTGGTTTTTAGACCTTAGAACCGAACACGTCAGTCCATGTTCTGCAACAGACTAAGATTAGAATGGAACTAGAACTAAACTGAGTCAGCTGGACGGATTCAGACCAGTGTAGAACTTCACTGGACTCAGAACTGGTTAGACTGGACTAATTTCAGGTGGGTCCAGGTGAGAAAAACAAACTGTACCCAACAAAGAGCCAGAACATGAGGAGCAAAAAACAACGCAGAACGATCCGACAGGACAAAGATAGAAACACCTGGACGCAGGTGACAGAAAACACCTAGACACAGGTAACACAGAAAACACCTGGACACAGGTGACACAGAAATCACCTGGACGCAGGTGACATAAAACACCTGGACGCAGGTGACACAGAAAACACCTGGACACAGGTGACACAGAAAACACCTGGACACAGGTGACACAGAAAACACCTGGACGCAGGTGACAGAAAACACCTGGACACAGGTGACACAGAAAACACCTGTACGCAGGTGACAGAAAACACCTGGACACAGGTAACACAGAAAATACCTGGACGCAGGTGACAGAAAACACCTGGTCGCAGGTGACAAAAAACACCTGGACACAGGTGACAGAAAACACCTGGACACAGGTGACAGAAAACACCTGGACACAGGTGACACAGAAAACACCTGGACACAGCTGACAGAAAACACCTGGACGCAGGTGACACAGAAAACACCTGGACGCAGCTGACAGAAAACACCTGGACACAGTGACACAGAAAACACCTGGACGCAGCTGACAGAAAACACCTGGACGCAGGTGACACAGAATACACCTGGACGCAGGTGACAGAGAACACCTGGACGCAGGTGACAGAAAACACCTGGATGCAGGTGACAGAAAACACCTGGACACAGGTGACACAGAAAACACCTGGACGCAGGTGACAGAGAACACCTGGACGCAGGTGACAGAAAACACCTGGACACAGGTGACAGAAAACACCTGGACACAGGTGACACAGAAAACACCTGGACACAGGTGACACAGAAAACAATGGTGTGGTCATTCAGCCCGCCTCAGGTCAGCTGATGCCGATATTTAGATTAGCCGTGAAGTGGAAGAGGCGGTCCAACCTTGATAAAGCTGTAGGTGATGTCACTCAGGCTCCAGGCTGTCATTGGTTAAGAATTAGAATTAGAGTTTTTATTGTCATTGCACAGTATTACAGAATGACGCTCTCCCGTCAGATAATAAATAACTAAACGAGACACGCATCAAACCAAAAGAACACTATATACAAATTACAAAGTAAGAGACGTAAAGTTATAGATGATTGTGAACACCGTACATATATATTGCGTATAAATTATTGCACTTCTGAGAAAGAATTGCCATGTCTTTTGTGTGGTCAGACATCTTTATTGCACTGGTCCGTGGCTGAAACGACACGATTGTGCCAGCTGTTTTCATTTAACAGGACTATGACCTGTTGTAGAAACAGTCTGTTAGTCCGTGTTTTAAGCGCCCTGAAACGTCTGCCAGAGGGCAGCAGCTGAAGCCCGGGGTCCTGGGTGTGTACTGTCTCTCAGAATGCTGCGTGCCCTCAGACAGAGGGTGATCTTCTGGGAGCCTTAATGACCCTCTGTAGTGCCTTTCTGTGTGCCATGGTGCAGCTGGAACACAGATACAGTATGTCAGTACACTCTCAATGGAGCAGCGATAGAAGACGGTCAGCAGTTCCCTCTTTAAGCTGATCCTGAAGTGGAGCCACTGTTGGGCCTTCTTCATGACCGCTGAGGTGTTGGAGCTCCATCTGAGATCTGTGTCCATGTGCACACCCAGGAATTTGAAGCTGGCCACCCTCTCCACAGACAAAACATCAGACGTGCCACACACGACTGCAGCGTGCAGAGAAAAAATGTCCACAGTTTGATAGGTACACACACACTCACACACAGAGTGACTGATGGCTGTTGTCAGGTTCTGGATGAGAATCTGTTGTAGGTCTAAAATGACACACACTCACACACTCACACACACTCATATGAGAGCGTTCGACAGCGACATCGTGTCCTAAACGTTTCTCATCTACAGAGTCATCTGACAGGATATTACATCTGGACACACACACACACACACACTCACTCACTCACTCACTCACTCACTCACTCACTCACTCACTCACACACTCACACTCACACTCACACTCACACACACACACACACACACACACACAGAGCAGGTAATGGGTTTTTCATAGGACTGACATCTCATCACATTATACAGTCAGAAGGACTCTCTGCTCTTCGTCCGTCACACCTTGTCTTCGATCTGCTTCAACCAGGTGGAACTCAGTGTTACACCTTCATCACAACCACTGACTGCCTGTGCTGCCGGATCAGTACTGTTACTGTTAGTACGAGTAGTATTGTTGTTGAAGTAGCAGTCGTAGTATTAGTATTTGTCTCTTGCAGCAGCTGTGGTCGCTGTGAGATGGGCTGAACTTTGTCCAATAAATGGAAACGAGGTGGAAATTCATCCCATCAGCTACATGGTGGCGCTGTAATAAAGGCTGCTCATATTCAAAGTCTGATTATTCATTTTTATGAAAAGTAATAATCAGATTTTCAAATCAAATTATTAATGAAAGTCAATAGTTTTACATGTTTTGTTAAAGATATTCGACAACAGTTCATTTAGTTTCACAGTAATTTATGATGTTCAACAGTTAATTCACATTTTTTTTAGTCAAAGGTATATTAATGTCAAACTGAATAATATTATTTCATGCAATTATACTTTTATTATTTCATGTTAATTCTATTTCACGGTGATGATTCAGGAGCTGCGACCAGGAAACCAGAACCAGAACAGGAGGAACCCGGGTCGGATCACACGGTGAAGATCGCTGGATCCATTGCCGGCATCCTGCTCTTCATCATCATCTTCCTCGGAGTCATCCTGCTGATGAAGAAACGGTGAGGATGTCACACACACACACACACACACACACACACACACACACACATCATCATGTTTATTAATTTTTTCACTTTATTTTAATGTTTGATAAAAATCTATGAATCGACCAATCACAGCTCGCATTTGAAGGTCGTGTGAAGAGCTGGGTCATAGTTATTGGGTCAGTAACGTGTGGCAGTTTATATTAATACACGTTACCATGGAGGAATATTTAAGAACATAACATGCCAACAACATGTATATTTAAATATGCAAATGAGGCTTCATCTAATAATATAAATAATTATGTGAGGCTAACAAACGATCTTTCTTCAACACAGATATGTTAGAGACAGCCTGGTGGTCAACGTGAACGTAGCATTAATAGAACGTTTGATAAAGGTTCTCTGATGGTCACAGCTCTGTCACTGAAGTTATTCTAAACATCAACAAGTCGTCTTGATTGGAGATATATTTAGTAAGTTACATGTATGTAGATGAATGGAGCAGCATCAAAGGTATCACACACAGTGGCAGTGAGGATGATGAGGATGAATAATGGAGCAGATTGCAGTAATCACCATTAAACTACATGTGGACTGACTTTATTCTCCAACATCAAACACACACCCCGCTGGGACACACACACTAATATATACACACACACTAATACACACACTTAAACACAGAGGGAAAAGTGTGTGTGTTTGGAGAACGTCGACGATAAGAGAGAAATTTAGATGAAAGAACGTTTTATTCTTTGTTTTTTTTTTCAGTCGCCTCAAGCTGAATGGCTTCAGGCTACAGAGACACACACACATCTGTATAAAGAGTGTGTGTGTGTGTGTGTGTGTGTGTGTGTGTGCGCGCGCGTGTCTGTCGGGTCAGTCGAGCTCTGATCTCTAACAGATATTAGAGTGAGAAGCGGTCGTCGGGTCTCTAATGAGCTTTTGGATGCTGACTGGGTGCGTTTGATTTCCACTCTGTGAGCAGATGGAGGTCAGACTCATTACAGCCGGAGTCAAAACAGAAAGCTGGGTGCATCAGCTCTGCTTGGCTGATGCAGTAACCTTTCACCGAAGCGTGTTCCTGAGACAAAGACAGGTGATCAGATGGTTCAGGACCCCTCAGGATGAGGTCGAGCGGGTCTCCTAGTGGTTGGTTTGAAACTCTGCGGTGCAGAGGAGAAACCGCTGGGGAAGGGTGGGCGGGGCATCAGCGCCAAACTGAGGTGGACCTGATAACTCGAGTATCGCCTGTTTCTGCTTCTCACACATTCCCCTCCAATCAGAGTTGTCCCCTCCCCCTTCACACATTGATTGACACCTCATACTAGCCAATCACCACGCTCCTCCTCCACACTGAATAATTAAACTCATCTGTATTTTCTCTCCGACGTTAATCTGTTCTTTTTTTGTTCTTTGTTTTTTCTTTCCCTCCATTCCATCCCTCCCTCTGCTCCGCCCCCTCCACTCAGACGAAGAAATTATCACTCCTACACTTACTACCTGTAAGTAACCTGTTAACCTCTGACCTCTCACCTGTAACCTTTACCTTAACATCAAACCTCAACACTGAAAGACCTCAGGGCACACAAATCTTAAAACCTCTCGAAACATCTCGAAACACCAGAAACATCTTAAAACATCTCGAGATACCAGCAACACCAGAAACATCTCGAAACACCTGCAACATCTCGAAACATCTTGAAACATCTTCAAACACCA
>NC_040018.1:27154827-27167327 GCF_000972845.2 Larimichthys crocea | reverse complement strand
AAAAAATATAAACTGTCGTACTGCGAAGTTCATGAAACAGGAAGTTCAGTTTATTTCCTTTAAAAAAGGGAGGGATGTGGATGTTGATTGGCATTTACAGCAGCCAATAGTGAGTGGCGTTACATCCCCACTGCGATGCATAGCAGCTAGCGCTGTCAGCTACCTTCCAGTGAGCACAGCCGGACCGAACAGAACCTCTGAACCAGCAGAGTCCAGTCTAACAGTGAACACAGCAGCAGAACCTCTGAACCAGCAGTGTCCAGTCTAACAGTGAACACAGCAGCAGAACCTCTGAACCGGCAGTGTCCAGTCTAACAGTGAACACAGCAGTCGGGTTTGGATCCTGGCATCCCGGGCTGAGTCAGTTCAGTTAGCTACATGGCTGACCGAGCTAACCACAGTTAGCGCTTCACTGCTGATCACCTCGGTGCTGTCACGTTACTCCCTGTTGGTCTCAGAGGCTGTGCTCGAACTGGTCCGGTCCGGTCTGGCTGCTGAGCCCGGTTCTGTTAGCATGCTAACGTCAGATTCAGTTAGCAGCAGTTAATTAGCGGTTAGCTACTTTATCATGTGGTTAAGCTAAAGCTATTGGTGGAAGTTGGAGTTTGACGATGAGCTTGTGGAGCGGTCGTTGTTTTTCCGCACACGTCTCGTTGCCAGTTGAGGCTAAACTGTGATGCTAACTGCTGAAGCGCTAAATGTGCTGCTAGGCTAATTTGAAGCTAACTCTCTCCTCAGGCTAGCTAATTGGTTTACAGGCCAGGGCGTCTGACGTTAGCCAGGTTAGCTCAGCTGTTACATGTAGAACTACAGTACTAGGAGCTAGCTGTATGTTAGCAGAAGGCTAAAGCTAAATTGTTGCTTACACCCTGTCTCTCTTCTTCTTCTCTTTCTCTGTTAAAGTGCCCATTAATGGTAAGTGGTTACATTTGGGGCTAAGTGGGCGGGACTCATGTTGGGGGGGTGTCTGTCACCACTGCGCTTGGAGCCACTCCCACCACCCGCTGTGATGTCATCAGTTAGCCTGGCCATGCCTCATTTTCACCCCTTTGTGAAAATGTGACATCACAATCCTCAACCCCTCCCACCATTTCACCTCGAACCAATCAGGTCTCAGCTCCACCCATCTGTTTTTCTCTGATTGGTTGCCGTTTTTGTTGTCGTGGTCATCTCACCCATCCTCCTCTGTCCAATCGCAAACCACCACCTCCATCACATTGCCCATTTCCTCGCCACGATTGGTTGGGCTGTTTGGGATAGAGAGTTTCTGATTGGTCAGTCAGCCCCCAGGCTAGCCAATAAGAACAGAGGTAGAGAGTGTAGAGGAAGGTTTGTCCGCCGAGTCTTTGTTGAAATGTTCCTGTCAGGGTCCTGGACCAGATCCAGAACCAGAGATTTGTCTGTTCCAGGACTCTGAACTCTGTGCTCTTTTCACACTGCAGCTCCCAGAACCTGGACCACATCTGGGCCAGTACTCAAACCATGCTGTACTGGATCTGGTCCAGTGAGGTCCAGCATTCACTAGTTCTGATTAGTGATCAATGGTTACGATCGCAGTGTGAAAAGAAACGACACCCAATCACCATCCTCTCTTCAGTCATGTGACCTGATGTCACGTGATGTGTCTGCCATTCATGTGTGTTGTCGTGGTAACAACATTGTATCTGTGGATGAGAGCTGAGCTTCATTTTGACATTTTGTCTTTTAACTTCCTGTCTGCACAGGAAGTAGTCATGTGTTGTGTTGTGACATCCTGCAGCTACAAACACTAACACTCCTGGCTAACAAACTGAGCTAACAGCAGCTAACAAACTGAGCTAACAGTAGCTAACATTTGCTAACAGCAGCTACAGTTAATTCTGGATTTCATAATCTGTTTGAACCAGACTAGATTTGGTGTGTTTCAATGTAAACCAGTCTGGATCCTGACCTGGGTCACTCTGGTCCGGTCTACGTCATCCGTCATGAACATACATCACATCACATGTGTCTGTCCAGCTG
The DNA here is from genome assembly GCF_000972845.2 of Larimichthys crocea. Taxonomy (NCBI): domain Eukaryota; kingdom Metazoa; phylum Chordata; class Actinopteri; family Sciaenidae; genus Larimichthys; species Larimichthys crocea. Next base: position 27,165,326 of record NC_040018.1, on the reverse strand, counting down.
TCTGTTGACTCCAGCCTGAATGTGACCCATCTGTTGTGTTCTGTCTGTTCCCTGCAGATGACAGCCACACTATGACCAGTGAAACCAGCAGCCTGGTCCAGTCCCACTTTAAGCAGCGAGAGTCGGAGCGCGAGGCGCTGCCCTACCAGACGGGTCAGCTGCACCCGGCCATCCGAGTGGCCGACCTCCTGCAGCACATCACCCAGATGAAATGTGCCGAAGGTTACGGCTTCAAGGAGGAGTACGAGGTGAGGAGGAAGCACCCGCAAACATCACGCAAACAACATGCAAACATCACACAAACAACACACAAACATCACGCAAACAACATGCAAACATCACACAAACATCACACAAACAACACACAAACATCACACAAACAACACACAAACAACACACAAACATCACGCAAACAACATGCAAACATCACACAAACATCACGCAAACAACATGCAAACATCACACAAACAACATGCAAACAACATGCAAACATCATACAAACATCACACAAACATCCCACAAACAACACACAAACATCCCACAAACAACACACAAACATCACACAAACATCACGCAAACAACATACAAACATCACGCAAACAACATGCAAACATCACACAAACTTCATGCAAACAACATGCAAACATCATGCAAACATCACACAAACTTCATGCAAACAACATGCAAACATCATACAAACATCACACAAACATCACACAAACAACACGCAAACATCATACAAACAACATGCAAACATCATGCAAACATCACACAAACAACATGCAAACATCATACAAACATCCCACAAACAACACACAAACATCACACAAACATCACGCAAACAACATGCAAACAACACACAAACAACATGCAAACATCACGCAAACAACATGCAAACAACATGCAAACATCATGCAAACATCACACAAACATCATGCAAACATCACGCAAACAACATGCAAACATAACACAAACATCACGCAAACAACATGCAAACATCATACAAACATCACACAAACATCCTGCAAACAACACACAAACAACATACAAACATCATGCAAACAACATGCAAACATCACACAAACAACATACAAACATCACACAAACAACACACAAACATCACACAAACAACACGCAAACAACATGCAAACATCACGCAAACAACACGCAAACATCACACAAACAACACGCAAACAACATGCAAACATCACGCAAACAACACACAAACATCACACAAACATCACACAAACAACACACAAACAACATGCAAACATCCCGCAAACAACACACAAACATCACACAAACAACACGCAAACAACACACAAACATCACGCAAACATCAAAACTACAGCTAACTGCCTGATGTCAGGTTTCCCTAAAAGTTAAATGTCAAAACAACCAATCATCATCAGGACATTGAACACACCTGTGATGTTCAAGAAGAGCATAAAAGTGTGTGTGTGTGTGTGTGTGTGTGTGTGTGCGCTCACTCCACATGTTTACCCATTTATATCAGTAGAGAAACTTACTAATGGATGTTACTTACCTGAACACACACACACACACATACACATGGACATACATTATAGATCTTCCCTCCAGCTAATGGGCCAAAACAGGGAGTGTGTGTGTGTGTGTGTGTGTGTGTGTGTGTTCAGGTCTGGTTGCCTGCTAGCGGGCTGCCCTCAGGGCTAATCCATTATACATACTGAGTACACACACACACACACACACACTCTGAGTATTTTCACTCTCCATTTGCAGAAAGTTAGCAGTGAGGAGTTCTTCAGTGTTTCTGTCTCACTCTCCATCCATTAAATGACGATTCCAAACAGAACAGCTGATCTCTGCTTGGGTGTTTGTCAGATTATCCTTTAAACTAAACATCTGGTTTAATCCCACTGTGTAACTATGTTCAGCTGTACTCGAGTATTTGTTCTGGTTACATTACTTCTGATCAAACCAAATCAAGATCATCCAGGTCCCCAGCAGCAGCTGATATCACTGCCTAGTCCAGCAGCAGTCAGCCCAGCTCGGCGTCTGTCTTTCAGCCTTTTATTTCACCAAGCTCTCACCAACCACTAAAAGTCAGTCCCACATTTACTCTTGTCCGGCGGCTTCTTGCTCGCTCACTCTCTCCTTTTCTCTTCTTAGCTTCCTCCGTCAGCGTCCTCTTCACTCTCTTCTCCTCTGCCATCATGTCCATAGAGGCTGCTGGGCCTGAAAACCTTAAGAAACTGAGCTAACATGAGCTAACAACAGCTAACAGACTGAGCTAACATGAGCTAACAGCAGCTAACAGACTGAGCTAACATGAGCTAACAGCAGCTACAGCTGTCAGCAGTTTACTTCACTGTCCATCATAAACTCTGTAAATCACAGAGAGTTGAGGCGGAGCAGCCGGAGGACATCAGAGGGAAAACCAGAAAACATTTCCTCCATAAAATATGATCCAGTTTCACCAGAATCAGTGAAATAGTTGCTGCTGTGTGACTTAAAGCCGTAAAGCGTTACGTACTTCTCCCGACCCGGAGCCCAAAGTTACATAGTGTGAGAACAGACGTACGAATGACAGAGACACCGTTCAGCTGATCACAGGTCAGAGTGGGTCACCTGATCACAGGTCAGTGTGGGTCAACAGAAGTTATGTCAGATTATTTAAGTTTAATAATGTTTAATTCACATGTATGGAGACTTGAGTTTTCAATATTAAAACAAATAACGTGAATAAATACAGAATGTAAAAATGATTCACACTTTATTTATAAATCACTTTTCATCAGGACAAATGCAGTGATCTGATTGGCTGCCAAACACCTGACATCACCTGTCAAACATTCATCATTTATTCATACTTACTTGTGTCAGACTGACTTCATGTGTGTTGTGATGTCACAAGTTTCTACTGACATAACGTTAAGACTTGTTAAGACCTGGTCGTCATGGAAACATTACATCATGTGTGGTTCTGATCTCTGGAAGATGGTTGGGACCTCGATGAAGTCCCATTCTTCCTTGTGGTTTGACTTCCTGTCAGTTATTGATCTCTTCTTCTTCTAATGATGATGATGATGATTAACGAGTAGCTGATGATTGTTATCTCCCTCCATGCTTCCCCTTTACTAATTAATCTGATTGGACAGCTTAACGAGGTAAGACACCTGCTTGGTTTTCAGATTCTTATCATCATGTCTGCTTGTTAATCAGATTAGATAGACACTAGATGCTAACACACACACACACAGACACACACACACACACACACACTAGCACTATAACTGTGTCCACTAGCTTAGATTTGAACGGCCCGGACAGACGGGAGACAAACTGAGTCTGAGCTTCATGTGTTCCCGTCCACGTCCATCAGTCTGTTTGGATCAGTGCTGTTTTAAAGCCTGATTCATTGACGAGGTTTAAGGATGCTGACACTGGGTCTGGACCTTTGTGGGTCCTTTTGGACTGCAACAATTAATTTCTACGTAACAGCTAGTATGTTAGCCGTAACCTGTTTTCATGCACTGACGTTCGAGGCTACGTTAGCTAATCACAGGCTAATTAGCATGTTAGCACAAGTTGATTTAGTGTAGATCACCATCATCATCATCATCATCATCATCATCATCATCAGCTGTCTGTCAGTGTGTAACATGAATGTCTGTGATGTTAGAGACACACACACACACACAGAACACGAAATCAAACACACCCTTTGCATTACTTAAGAGGTCATTTACTACACATCTATATAATCTAATATTACACATCTATATAATCTAACATTACACATCTATATACACATCTATATAATCTAACATTACACATCTATATAATCTAATATTACACATCTATATAATCTAACATTACACATCTATATACACATCTATATAATATAACGCTATACATCTATATAATCTAACATTACACATCTATATAATTTAACGTTACACATCTATATAATCTAACATTACACATCTATATAATCTAAGGTTACACATCTATATAATCTAACGCTATACATCGATATACTCTTAAATTACACATCAATATAATCTAACGCTATACATCTGTATAATCTAACGCTATACATCTATATAATCTAACATGACACATCTATATAATATAACGCTATACATCAATATAATCTAACATTACACATCGATATAATCTAATGCTATGCATCTGTATAATCTAACGCGATACATCTGTATAATCTAACACTATACATCGATATAATCTAACATTACACATCTATATAATATAACGCTATACATCAATATAATCTAACGCTATACATCTATATAATCTAACGCTACACATATATATAATCTAACGCTATACATCGATATAATCTAACATTACACATCTATATAATATAACGCTATACATCTATATAATCTAACATTACACATCTATATAATCTAACGTTACACATCTATATAATCTAACATTACACATCTATATAATCTAAGGTTACACATCTATATAATCTAACATTACACATTATATAATCTAACGTTACACATCTATATAATCTAACGCTATACATCGATATAATCTAACATTACACATTGATATAATCTAATGTTACACATCTATATAATCTAACATTACACATCGATATAATCTAACGTTACACATCTATACAATCTAACATTACACATCGATATAATCTAACGTTACACATCTATATAATCTAACATTACACATCTATATAATCTAACATTTCACGTGTGTTTTATGTCTCAGGGTTTCTTTGAAGGTCAGTCTGCTCCGTGGGATTCAGCCAAAAAAGATGAAAACCGCCTGAAGAATCGCTACGGCAACATCATCGCCTGTACGTACACACACCTACACCTCCTCCACCACCATATATATGTGTGTGTGTGTGTATATATGTCTTTTATTTATTCATGATGTATAATCAGAATGTAAACATGTTATAGTGTGGCTGTGAGCAGATTATCATCATAGTTAGATTTATTAATATTGAACATTAATGTTTCTATACCTGATTTATACTGTATATATGTAATATATATAGAGTATATATATACAGTATATATGTTAATAAGAATTTTGAATACATTTCAAGCTGAAACAGTCATATCATGTTTTAAAGTATTAGATGAAGTTTTTCAACGAAATGATGAGAAACTATCAGCATTATAATTGTTATTATTATTATATATTTACTGTTTTTATTGTTGAATAATTTTATTTTTTTCCCTAATATATTATATTACATAATATCATATTACATTATATTACTTTACATTATATTATATTACACTATATAATATTACATTATATTACATTACATTATATTATATTACATTACGTTATACTACATTATGTTATATTATATTATGTAATATTATATTATATTTGAACATGAATAACATCTGAAAAACAAACACACATTCAGTTTGTTTAATGAATTCAATGAAGTGTTTCTTGATTAATTATTCCATTCTTTATTCAGCAGACGATAATTAGAGGTGATTATGTTCAGCGTCACCACAACAACAAGCAGACCAATTAATGTGTGTGTGTGTGTGTGTGTGTGTGTGTGCGCGCTAGATGATCATTCGCGTGTGCGTCTCCAGCCTCAGGACGGAGAGAGTGGCTCCGACTACATCAACGCCAACTACGTCGACGTAAGTCTCACACACACACACACAGAGTTTCTTTAAGGTCGATCTTAAACGTCCTGGTCAACTCTGTTTCTGTTTCCATGACGACAGTCGTCATGAGTCAGTGTCGGTTGGTGTTGACTCTGTAAACAAACGTACAGAGGAAAGTCAGTGTGTGTGAGGACATGTCTGTACTGTGAGGACGTGTCGTTACTTTGAGGACGTGTCTGTACTGTAAGGGCGTGTCTGTACTGTGAGGACGTGTCTGTACTGTGAGGATGTGTCTATACTGTGAGGACGTGTCTGTAATGTGAGGACGTGTTGTACTGTGAGGACGTGTCTGTACTGTGAGGACGTGTCGTTACTGTGAGGACGTGCCGTTACTGTGAGGACGTGTCGTTACTGTGAGGACGTGTCTGTACTGTGAGGACGTGTCTGTACAGTGAGGACATGTCTGTACTGTGAGGACGTGTCTGTACTGTGAGGACGTGTCGTTACTGTGAGGATGTGTCTGTACAGTGAGGACGTGTCTGTACAGTGAGGACGTGTTTGTACTGTGAGGACGTGTCGTTACTGTGAGGATGTGTCTGTACTGTGAGGACGTGTCGTTACTGTGAGGACGTGTCTGTACTGTGAGGACGTGTTGTACTGTGAGGATGTGTCTGTAATGTGAGGACGTGTCGTTACTGTGAGGACGTGTCTGTACTGTGAGGACGTGTCGTTACTGTGAGGACGTGTCTGTACTGTGAGGACGTGTCTGTCACAAGACTTTAACCATTTCCTGTCCTGTTTGCTTCCCTCAGGGTTACCACAGACCTAATCACTACATCGCTACCCAAGGTAAGAACTGAAACACACACAGTCATCACATGTGTGGGCTCCACATGAGCATATCTTAGCACAGGCTAGCTTAGCTACTTCTGTAGTAGCTGTCCACACACACACACACACACACACACACACACACACACACACCTGTGTGCAGGTTCTTGCTGTAAAACACTTGAGGACAGAAATGGGTTAGCATGAACTAATTAGCTCGTCAAAACACAGACTGTCAACAGTGATTAAAAACATTTTTTTCCGTGTGTGTGTGTGTGTGTGTGTGTGTGTGTGTACGTGCGCCCAATTTGAATTAATTAAAAGAGTCATTATAATTCATGTACAGCTCTGATGTCGGCTGATGATTCTCTGTAATATGAAGTTTACACTGTGTGTGTGTGTGTGTGTGTATTTATGTTTGTGTGTGTATTTATGTTTGTGTGTGTGTGTGTGTGTGTGTGTGTGTGTCTGCTTCAGGTCCCATGCAGGAGACAGTTTACGATTTCTGGCGGATGATTTGGCAGGAGAACACCGCTGCCATCGTCATGGTAACCAACCTGGTGGAGGTGGGGCGGGTGAGTCCACACACACACACACACACACACACACACACTGTTTGTGGCCATCTGGTTGTTTTTTGTCCTCACAGATGAAGTTAGGGACTCCATTTCCCGTGTCATAGACGTGTGTGTGTAATGTGTATACTTCACTGAGAGAGCGTATGTATTACATTGATCTAATATTCCTAAATATATGTGAATATAACAAATATTCAACTCATGAGTTCCTATATTTATACATATGTAGTTTTACACATGTGCATGTAAAACATGTGACTCGAGAACATGAAACACAAGTTTACATACGTATGTAACCACAGCTGGAGTGTGTTTATATAGTACTGATATTATATATAATACTCAGAGAGCATATCTGATTTTACGTGTGTGTAACTGAAGCACACATTAACGTACGTTTTTGTTGACGCGTTTAATCTGAACACACACACACGCACGCACACACACACACGCACACACACGCACACACACACACACACACACACACACACACACACACACACACACACACACACACACACACACACACACACACATGTGTTTCAAACAGAATTCAGTCGTTTGTGATGAGATGATCACACACACACCGCTCCATTTCCTCCTAAAATTGAAGGATTTAACTTGAGATCACACACACACACACACACACACACACACACACACACACACCTGGAGGCAGGCTCCCTGGCCCAGCTCTCATTACCCAGAAAGCACCAGGGATCCAGGAGAGCCGCAGAGGGGGATTCTGGGATAGATCAGGCTGATTATCTCCCTGTGTCGTTCTCTGTCACACACACACACACACACACACACACACACACACACTTTAGCCTGATTTGTCCCCTCCCCACAGTTCACGTCGTTGGTTGCCGTGGCGACAGTGTGATTAGCTCAGCAGTAATTAGCTGTTAATGAAGGGGAGCGGAGGCGGAGCCTCTAATGAGATTTTAATATGAGCTGCTTTTGTACTGTTTAATTAATGATGGTGTGTGTGTGTGTGTGTGTGTGTGTGTGTGTGTGTGTGTGCGCGCAGGTGAAGTGTTGTAAGTACTGGCCAGACGACACAGAAATCTACGGCGACATGAAGGTGACGCTGATCGAGACTCAACTGCTGTCAGAGTACGTGATCCGGACCTTTGCTGTGGAGAAGGTACGACACACACACACACACACACACACACACAGTAACACAGTAACACAGTGTAACAGACACACACACACACAGTAACACAGTGTAACTGACACACACACACAGTAACACAGTGTAACAGACACACACACACAGTAACACAGTGTAACAGAGTAACACACACACACAGTAACACACACTTCCTGTCATGTGACAGAGGGGCGTGGCAGAGATCAGGGAGATCCGTCAGTTTCACTTCACCGGTTGGCCTGATCACGGCGTGCCGCTTCACGCCACCGGCCTGCTCGGCTTCATCCGCCGCGTCAAGGCAAAGACTCCGCCCACTGCCGGCCCCACTGTCGTCCACTGCAGGTACACACACCTTAACACTGATCAGCAATGTCATCAGCCATATGAAACTATGTTCATGACCTGAGAACACCTGTGTGTGTGTGTGTGTGTGTGTGTGTGTGTGTGTGTGTGTGAGACAGTGCGGGGGCGGGGCGTACAGGTTGTTTCATAGTGATTGACATCATGTTAGACATGGCGGAGAGGGAGGGCGTGGTCGACATCTACAACTGTGTCCGAGAGCTGAGAGCACGAAGGGTTAACATGGTCCAAACTGAGGTACACACACACACACACACACACACACACACACACACACACTCAGTGTTTACATCGTCTCTGTTTCCAGGAGCAGTACGTCTTCATCCATGACGCCATCTTGGAGGCGTGTCTCTGCGGTGACACTGCCATTCCGGCCAATCAGCTGCGGTCGGTTTATTACGAGATGAACCGATTGGATCCTCAGACGAACTCGAGTCAGATCAAAGAGGAGTTCAGGGTGAGTGTTGTCATTATGTTTCATTAATGTTTGTTAACCGTTAATTAACCATTTCACTTCTTGTGTGTGTGTGTGTGCGTGTGTGTGTGTGTGTGTTGGTGTGCTCAGACCCTGAACATGGTGACACCCACCTTGCGGGTGGAGGACTGCAGCATCGCTCTGTTGCCTAGAAACCACGAGAAGAACCGCTGCATGGACGTGTTGCCTCCGGACCGCTGCCTGCCGTTCCTCATCACCATCGACGGAGAGAGCTCCAACTACATCAACGCCGCGCTGATGGACGTATGTGACGCACACGCAACACTGGAGTCACTGTCAAACATTTTGTCTGTCCTGTGGGGGACAACTACAGTTCCCATGAGGCTTTGTGCCAACAGGCAGCATGGAGTCCATGTGCTCACTGTGTTAGTTCACATCAGTCATATATGAGCTGAATGGAACTGGTCCAAGCACAGAAGCTTGTGGAACTCCACAACTAAGTTTGGTGTGCACGGAGGACTGAAGCAGTTGAACCTTTTTGAACTTAAATCACACCTCAGACAGAACTAGTGAAGACTTTCTGAATGAAAATCTGATTTTCAGTCCCTTTGCCTGACATACATGTGCAGGTCTTCAACCAAACGTGAAGAACAATAAAATCAGAAGGTGCTGTGTGTTTTCCTCAGACATGCCACAAAGTAAAGAGCCTCCAGGAAGCTGAAGCTGTCCTCCAATAGAAAGTGTTTCTCTGCTCTGTTTGCTCCCTGCGCTCTTTCTTCTGTTCTTTGATTGGCTAGAATACGTCACAGACACCGTCCACTAAAGTTTGTCCATTCGTCCAACATCTATTTTCCGATTGGTCTTTTACGTGGTGGAACAGAACAACATGGAAGTGTCACATCTGTCCGGTTAAACCGGTTTAGACTGTTACTGAACATTGCACCATTACACCAATAAGCAACTGTGTGTGTGTGTGTGTGTGTGTGTGTGTGTGTGTGTGTGTTACAGAGTTACAAGCAGCCGTCGGCCTTCATTGTTACCCAGCATCCTTTGCCAAACACAGTGAAGGACTTCTGGCGTCTGGTCCTCGACTACCACTGTACGTCCATCGTCATGCTGAACGACGTCGACCCGGCACAGGTACACACACACACACACACACACACATACACATACACATACACACACACACACACACACACACACACACACACAAACACACACACACACACATACACACACACACACACATACACACACACACATACACATACACACACACACACACACATACACACACACACACACACACACACATACACACACACTTTGACTGCATGTTCATATGGTGAGGTGCAGATTAACATAGATGTAGATCAGTGATGATGCTCCATCTGCCTTATTAAGGGGATACAAGGTCTTTAGTGAAGGAAACATGGAGGACACTGAAGCTGTGTAGCTCCAATTATCGTCTTCTGTTTGCCCTCAGTCAGTCTGACCAATCACAAGCT
>NC_040018.1:27102350-27154817 GCF_000972845.2 Larimichthys crocea | reverse complement strand
GCACCAAAAGAAGGATTAGTTCCTGACACACATATTATGTATATATATATTTCACGTTGTTATGTTTGGTGAACTTTACCTGTGTCTATGTTGCATGCACTACGAGACAAAGTGTGTGGTGTAGTTTGTGGTGTGTGGTGTGTGGTATGTGTGTGTGTGTGTGTTGTAGTGTTGTGTGTGTGTGTGTGTGTGTGTTGTGTATGTGTGTGTGTAGTGTTTGTGTGTGGTGTGTGTTGTGTGTGTGTGTGTGGTGTGTGTGTGTGTGTGTGTGTGTATTGTGATGTGTATTGTGTGGTGTGTGTGGTGTGTGTACCTGTGCCGGTGTCGACGTCGTTCAGCATGACGATGGACGTACAGTGGTAGTCGAGGACCAGACGCCAGAAGTCCTCACTGTGTTTGGCAAGGATGTGGGTAACAACGGAAGGGCCGACGGCTGCTTGTAACTCTGTAACACACACACACACACACACACACACACACACACCACACAGCACACACACACACACACACACGTTGCTTTATTGGTGTAATGGTGCAATGTTCAGTAACAGTCTAAACCGTTTAACCGGACAGATGTGACACTTCCATGTTGTTTCGTTCCACCACGTAAAAGCCAATCGGAAAATAGATGTTGGACGAATGGACAAACTTTAGTGGACGGTTGTCTGTGAGTATTCTAGCCAATCAAAGAACAAAGAAGAGCGCAGGGAGCAAACAGAGCAGAGAAACACTTTCTATTGAGGACAAGCTTCAGCTTCTGGAGGCTCTTTACTTTGTGGCATGTCTGAGGAAAAACACACAGCACCTTCTGTTTTATGTTCTTTTTTCTTCACGTTTGGTTAAGACCTGCACATGTGTAGGCAAAGGGACTGAAAATCAGATTTTCATTCAGAAAGTCTTCACTAGTTCTGTCTGAGGTGTGATTTAAGTTCAAAAAAGGTTCAACTGCTTCAGTCCTCCGTGCACACCAAACTTAGTTGTGGAGTTCCACAAGCTTCTGTGCTTGGACCAGTTCCATTCAGCTCATATATGACTGATGTGAACTACACAGTGAGCACATGGACTCCTGCTGCGTTGGCACAAAGCCTCATGGAAACTGTAGTTGTCCCCCACAGGACAGACAAATGTTTGACAGTGATCCAGTGTTGGCGTGTGCGTCCACAACGTCCATCAGCGCGGCGTTGATGTAGTTGGAGCTCTCTCCGTCATGGTGATGAGACGGCAGGCAGCGGTCCGGAGGCCAACACGTCCATGCAGCGGTTCTTCTCGTGGTTTCTAGCAACAGAGCGATGCTGCAGTCCTCCACCCGCAAGGTGGGTTCACCATGTTCAGGGTCTGAGCACACAACAACACAAACAACAACACGCACACACACACACACAAGAAGTGAAATGGTTAATTAACGTTAACAAACATTAATGAAACATAATGACAACACTCACCCTATGAACTCCTCTTGATCTGACTCGAGTTCGTCTGAGGATCCAATCGGTTCATCTCGTAATAAACCGACGCAGCGTGATTGGCCGGAATGGCGTGTCACCCCGAGACACGCCTCCAAGATGGCGTCATGGATGAAGACGTACTGCTCTGGAAACAGAGACGATGTAAACACTGAGTGTGTGTGTGTGTGGTTGTGTGTGTGGTGTGGTGTCTATCCCTCATTGTACCACCGAACTGTTACCCTAGCGCTCTGTTGCTTCATCAGTAAGCGCTCTCGTGAACGAACAGGTGTAGATGTTGGTGTCTGTCTGCCTGTCTGTCTGTCTGTCTGCCTGTCTGTCTGTCTGTCTGTCTGTCTGTCTGTCTCTCTGTCTGTCTGCCTGTCTGTCTGCCTGTCTCTCTCTCTCTCTCTCTCTGTCTGTCTGTCTGTCTGCCTGTCTGTCTGTCTTTCTCTCTGTCTGTCTGTCTGTCTGTCTCTCTTTCTCTCTGTCTGCCTGTCTGTCTGTCTGTCTGTCTGTCTGTCTGTCTGTCTCTCTTTCTCTCTGTCTGCCTGTCTGTCTGCCTGTCTGTCTCTCTTTCTCTCTGTCTGCCTGTCTGTCTCTCTGTCTGTCTGTCTGCCTGTCTGTCTGTCTGTCTCTCTGTCTATCTGTCTGTCTGCCTGCCTGTCTGTCTGTCTGTCTGCCTGTCTGTCTGTCTGCCTCTCTGTCTGTCTGCCTGTCTCTCTTTCTCTCTGTCTGTCTGTCTTTCTCTGTCTGTCTGTCTGTCTGTATCTCTGTCTGTCTGTCTGCCTCTCTGTCTGTCTGCCTGTCTCTCTTTCTCTCTGCCTGTCTGTCTGTCTGTCTGCCTGTCTCTCTTTCTCTCTGCCTGTCTCTCTGTCTGTCTGTCTTTCTCTCTGCCTGTCTGTCTGTCTGTCTCTCTTTCTCTCTGTCTGCCTCTCTGTCTGTCTGCCTGTCTCTCTCTCTCTGTGTCTGTCTCTCTGTCTGTCTGTCTGTCTGTCTGTCTGTCTTTCTCTCTCTGTCTGTCTCTCTGTCTGTCTGTCTGTCTTTCTCTGTCTCTCTGTCTGTCTCTCTGTCTGTCTGCCTCTCTTTCTCTCTGTCTGTCTGTCTGCCTGCCTGTCTCTCTGTCTGTCTGTCTGTCTCTTTGTCTGTCTGCCTGCCTGTCTGTCAGCTCTGTCCTCAGTACTGGCCTGAGAACGGCCTCCACCGCCTCGGCTCTCTGCAGGTGGAGTTTGTGTCAGCTGATCTGGAGGAGGACGTCATCAGCCGCATCTTCAGGATCTACAACACGGCCCGGGTGCGTTTCTTTTTCACTCTGACGCCTCCCTTTACCCCCAACGGTACTTTGCCTATCCCCAGCTAGACGTGAGCTGATGTAGCTGATGTAGCTGATGCTGGGTGAAGTTCACACTTTCTCTTTGTTACCACCTCTTTCCGTCCGGGTTTGTTTCATTTTGACCCCCTTTACGCCCTCAGGTGTTCGGGGTGTGTTTGATTCGTTCAGCTGTGCTTGTGTTTGATCCATTTCTTTCCTGTTTCACCAGATTTAGATCACAATGCGTTTGATTTAAAGCTCTTCACCTCCATGTCGGGCTGAGTTTAGGTTTTGTGGCGTTTGATTTGTGCCTCATTTCCTCCCTGTGTCTCAAAACATTTCAGTTGTGTTTGATCCAGACTCCCCTCCACCCCCGCCTTTAGCTTTCAGTGCGTTTGATTTGAACCCTTTCTGCTCCCTGTCTGCTCACATTTCTGTTAGCCCCCCCCCCCATCCCCTTCCCTTTTCTGTGTTTACCTCCGTCCCTACCTGTACTTCCCTCTTTCCTTTCCTTCCCCCTGTCCTCGTTCTATTCTACATGCCTCCTCTGTCCTTTGCTCTGTCCTTAAAGGTCAAGGAATCTTTATTCTCCCTGAGGGGAGCAAAAGAGTTCTGCTGTGTGTTTGTTCTGACCCAGTCTGCAGCCCGATGGTCAGAACATTCAGGGGCTGACCCGGGTCAGCCAGGACTGGATCTTCCTCAGGGTCCTAGACTCTGAACTGTTTAAGGTAAGTTTAGGGTAAGCTTCTTTTGACCACCCTGTCCTCCCTGTCTCCCCCAGCCACAGGACGGGTACCGCATGGTGCAGCAGTTCCAGTTCCTGGGCTGGCCCATGTACCGGGACACGCCCGTGTCCAAGCGCTCCTTCCTCAAACTGGTTCACCAGGTGGACAAATGGCAGGACGAGTACGACGGAGGAGAGGGACGCACGGTGGTCCACTGCCTGTACGAGTACTACTACTACATACTACTACATACAACTATACACTACTATATACTACTATATACTACCACTGCCTGTACGAGTACTACTACTACATACTACTACATACTACTATACACTACTATATACTACTGTATACTACCACTGCCCGTAAGAGTACTACTACTACATGCTACTACATACTACTATACACTACTATATACTACTATATACTACCATATACTACCACTGCCTGTACGAGTACTACTACTATATACTACTACATACTACTATACACTACTATATACTACTATATACTACCACTTCCTGTACAAGTACTACTACTACATACTACTATACACTACTATATACTACTATATACTACCACTGCCTGTACGAGTACTACTACTATATACTACTACATACTACTATACACTACTATATACTACTATATACTACTATATACTACCACTGCCTCTACGAGTACTACTACTACATACTACTATACACTACTATATACTACTATATACTACCACTGCCTGTACGAGTACTACTACTACATACTACTATATACTACTACCTACTACTATATACTACTATATACTACTACATAATACTACATACTAATATATACTACTACATACTACTATATACCACTACATACTACTACATACTACTATATACTACTACATACTACTATATACTACTACATAATACTATATACTACTATATACTACCACTGCCTGTACGAGTACTGCTACTACATACTACTACATACTACTATATACTACCACTGCCTGTATGAGGACTACTACTGTATACTACTACTTACTACTATATACTACCACTGCCTGTAATACTACTATATACTACTATATACTACTCTGTCTGTACAGGTACTACATCATACTGCATCATACTATATACTACTATATACTACCACTACCTGTATGAGTACTACTATACAGTACTATATATTACTACCATATATACTACAGAGAGGAACAGTGATGGTTTGTCTCCATCTAGTGGTGAAAGTGGAAAAACATGCTGAATGTAATATATGTCTCTCCTCCTCTCATCTCCTCTCCTCCTCTCCTCTCCTCTCCTCTCACCTCCTCTCCTCTCCTCTCACCTCCTCTCCTCTCATCTCTCCTCCTCTCCTCTTCTCCTCTCATCTCTCCTCCTCTCCTCCTCTCATCTCTCCTCCTCTTCTCTCCTCTCATCTCTTCTCCTCTCCCTCCTCTCATCTCTCCTCTTCTCCTCTCCTCTCATCTCTCCTCCTCTCATCTCTCCTCCTCTCCTCTCTCCTCCTCTCCTCTTCTCCTCTCCTCTCATCTCTCCTCCTCTCCTCCTCTCATCTCTCCTCCTCTCTTCTTCTCCTCTCCTCCTCTCCTCCTCTCATCTCTCCTCCTCCTCCTCTCCTCTCCTCTCCTCTCTCCTCCTCTCCTCTTCTCCTCTCCTCTCATCTCTCCTCCTCTCCTCCTCTCATCTCTCCTCCTCTCTTCTTCTCCTCTCCTCCTCTCCTCCTCTCATCTCTCCTCCTCTCCTCTCCTCCTCAGTAATGGAGGAGGTCGCAGTGGTGTGTTCTGCAGTATCAGTATCGTGTGTGAGATGTTACGACAGCAGCGCTGCGTCGACGTTTTTCACGCCGTAAAAACTTTGAGAAACAACAAACCAAACATGGTGGACCTGCTGGTAACACACACACACACACACACACACACACACACACATACTGTAACACACACACACACACACACACACACACACATACACACACACTTTAATACACTGTAACACACTGTAACACACTGTAACACACACAGATATATGAATATTTATTGGTTAAATATTCGTCTAATATGTTTTAATCACTAAAACACCTCTGACCTCTGACCTCTGTGTCTCCACAGGAACAGTATAAATTTTGTTATGAGGTCGCTCTGGAGTATCTCAACTCTGCTTAGCCTGATGGACAGACAGCCTTCATCATCCTCTTCCTCCCTCAGTGATAATGCTGCACACAGTCTGACAGGAGGAGGAAGAGGAGGAGGAGGAGGAGGAGGTCTACTACTGAGTGAAGGTGAAGAGGAAGAAGGACACTGAGGAGGAGGAGGATGTTTTTGCACTGCCTTGTTTGACTGCGACACACTGAACTGTGTTTGTCACGTCTTTGTCGTGTTGCGCCTGTTTTTTACAGTTTTTGTCGTGTTGATGAAACTAAAGAATCAAACCACACATGGAGCGTCCGTCCAGCTGACAGGAGCTCAGCTCACCTGATGCACTCGAAACTCAACACCATGACATCCCTGCTTCCTCTTCAAGAACCAGCCCGGTGTGTTCAGGTCTGCCAGTGTCAGTCAGCATGCGGACGTCACCTCGCAGACCAAACGCAATACAGCATCTATCACCATTACGACAAAATATCAAAGTATCTCTTGAGTAGGAGAAAACATTTACAATTGGGAAAAAACATTTCATGATTACAAGAAAAGATTTCACAGTTTAAAGGACCAACACATTTAAAAATGATCCTGGAATGAACTGGGAAATGTTTGAGGAGTTACTGGGCTGATTGGGAACACTGGTATGGTCCTTTGAAGAGCATGATGGGCAATGTTGTAAAAAGTCACATTTGATTGATCAGAGCTCAGAATTATCGGCAGGTATAAATTAGTGATGAAATGATTAGTCGATTAATGAGTTTGTTGATCAACAGAACACATCAACTATTTTGCCAAGCAACCGTTGACTAAACTCGTCCTCCAAACAATGACTTTCCAATCACAGCTGAGCAGCAGTGAGGAAAGAACACAGTGTCAATGTTTGCCACTAACGTTGTATGTCTGACTGAGACTGAACTCTGAGCTGGATGAGGGTGGTGCTGGTTTTGGTTTGGGCCGAGTTTGAGGCGAGCTGTTAATAATGTAAATAAAGCAGGAGGAAGCAGGAAGAAGAATATTTATTCCTTCAGTTGTTCTCAGTGTCGTTGTTGTCGTCATCGTTCTTGTGAAGCACACAGAGAGACAATCATGTCGGACGATTAGAATGTTCCACCATCAAAACCACGGTCAGACCAGTTCTGTGTCCCAGTCCTGTTAGTACTCTGTGTACTCTGTGTACTTTCGGTGTAGTGTTACTTACATTTGTATATTAAGGTATTCACCTCCACCTCTTCAGCTGCAGCTGCTTCATCAGCCGCTACTCGTCCCTCCACCTCCAGCTGTCCAACACTCACAGTACACTGACTTTAGACAGGACGGACAGGGTGGACACACTGATGGACGAGGACGGAGACTGAGACAGACTGAGACTCAGAGGACTGAGACAGACTAAGACTCAGAGGACTGAGACAGACTAAGACTGAGACAGACTAAGACTCATAGGACTGAGACAGACTTAGACTCAGAGGACTGAGACAGACTAAGACTCAGAGGACTGAGAAAGACTGAGACAGACTGAGACTGAGACAGACTGAGACTCAGAGGACGGAGACAGACTTAGACTCAGAGGACTGAGACAGACTAAGACTCAGAGGACTGAGACAGACTAAGACTCAGAGGACTGAGACAGACTAAGACTCAGGACGGAGACACAGCTGCTGACATACAGCTCTGGGTTGTCTGGCCTTGGTTCTGACTGAACCCTGTTGACGTACGGCTCTGGTGCTGATGAGAACATTATTGTAATGTAAAGATTTTATTTATGTTGTATGATTCCAAAATACTACAAATAAAAATCTGTATACACTCATCAGCTGGAGTCTGGTTACTGATGTATGCCTCCTCTCTGCCAGCAGGGGGTGATGACCACACCTGGAGGTGGAGGTCAGCCAGGAAGTAGTGCTAGTTTTTGTTTTTTTTCAGAGTTGAAGCCGTTGGAGGACATCAAAGGGAAAAGCAGCAAATATATTGTGAATAAAATCTGATCCAGTCTGAAAAAAGTTCTAAAGCTGTGGTTCTGTACAGTGATCAGTGAGGCCCGGACACAGAGGACTAACCAAACTACTCTTCCTTGACCTCGATGGAAAACAGCACGAGGTGATAGGGACAGATGTGAAGGAGAGGTCATAAGGAGTTAGGAGACGATGACTGCTCTCAGACTAGACTACATCATGAAGCCATGAATGTTATTGATGTGATCTGTGGTTGGTCCAAGATGGCGACCTGGGTAGAGGCAAGAAGAAAGGAAGGTCTGATAATGTCTGACGAACAAAATTTTCGATTGTTCTTTTACACGGTGGCGTAGAACAACAAAGAAGTGTCGGACAGACACAAACCGTATATCTCTGTCTTCAGCGGAATCTTTGGAAAACAGTGAAACCACATCTCTCTATCATAAACCGAGATATTCACAGACATGTAAGACGGTTAAATAGTTCCAGAAGCATGGGGACCTTTCTGGACTACAGAACGAAGGAAACAAAATTAAGTTTTTACATTTTCCCCCAAAAACTGATATATGTATATAATATGTTTGTGAGTTTGTATGAAAAAATAAGCATCATCATCTAAAAAACTGCTTTCTGGACCTAAAGCCAAAGGTGGCTTTGATCTGCTGGACTTCATGGACTTGAACTACACAGCTTCAGTTTCATTATGGTACTTTATTCCACATAATATATTTAAGAATGTTGGAGGTCTTAATATAAATCATTTGGAACAACGCATCACTCTATTTACAAAAGTGTATTGATAAAAATATAATTTAAATTTGTTTAACCCTGATGGACTTACACAGAAGGCATTCCCTGTAAAATGTAAATGTAGCTCAGTAATAACTTCCATCCCAGCGGAATAATGGATTAATGAAGAGCTCCAAACATCAGAGTGATGGATTGACGAAGAGCTCCAAACATCAGAGCGATGGATTGACGATGAGCTCCAAACATCAGAGCGATGGATTGGACGAAGAGCTCCAAACATAGAGGATGGATTGACAAGAGCTCCAAACATCAGAGCGATGGATTGACGAAGAGCTCTAAACATCAGAGTGATGATTGACGAAGAGCTCTAAACATCAGAGTGATGGATTGACGAAGAGCTCCAAACATCAGAGCGATGGATTGACGAAGAGCTCCAAACATCAGAACGATGGATTGACGAAGAGCTCCAAACATCAGAGCGATGGATTGACGAAGAGCTCCAAACATCAGAGCGATGGATTGACGAAGAGCTCTAAACATCAGAATGATGGATTGATGAAGAGCTCCAAACATCAGAGCGATGGATTGACGAAGAGCTCTAAACATCAGAGCGATGGATTGACGAAGAGCTCCAAACATCAGAGCGATGGATGACGATGAGCTCCAAACATCAGAGGATGGATTGACGAAGAGCTCCAAACATCAGAGTGATGATTGACGAAGAGCTCCAAACATCAGAGTGATGGATTGACGAAGAGCTGTAAAAATCAGAGTGATGGATTGACGAATGCTGTAACCATCAGAGTGAGGATTGACGAAGAGCTTAAACATCAGAGCGATGGATTGACGAAGAGCGCCAAACATCAGAGCGATGGATTGACGAAGAGCTCCAAACATCAGAGTGATGGATTGACGAAGAGCTCCAAACATCAGAGCGATGGATTGACGAAGAGCTCTAAACATCAGAGTGATGAATTGACGAAGAGCTCTAAACATCAGAGTGATGGATTGACGAAGAGCTCCAAACATCAGGAGCGATGGATTGCGAAGAGCTCCAAACATCAGAACGATGGATTGACGAAGAGCTCCAACATAAGAGCGATGGATTGATGAAACTAAAACTCAGAGTGATGGATTGATGAAGAGCTCCAAACATCAGAGTGATGGATTGATGAAGAGCTCTAAACATCAGAGTGATGGATTGATGAAGAGCCCAACACTCAGAGTGCTGGTTGTATGAGCTCCAAACATCAGAGTGATGGATTGACGAAGAGCTCCAAACATCAGTGATGGATTGATGAAGAGCTCCAAACATCAGAGTGATGGATTGATGATGAGCTCCAAACATCAGAGTGATGGATTGACGAAGAGCTCCAAACATCAGTGATGGATTGATGAAGAGCTCCAAACATCAGAATGATGGATTGATGAAGAGCTCCAAACATCAGAGTGATGGATTGATGATGAGCTCCAAACATCAGAGTGATGGATTGATGAAGAGCTCCAAACATCAGAATGATGGATTGATGAAGAGCTCTAAACATCAGAGTGATGGATTGATGAAGAGCTCCAAACATCAGAGTGATGGATTGATGAAGCGCTCAAAACATCAGAGTGATGGATTGATGAAGAGCTCCAAACATCAGAGTGATGGATTGATGATGAGCTCCAAACATCAGAGTGATGGATTGACGAAGAGCTCCAAACATCAGTGATGGATTGATGAAGAGCTCCAAACATCAGAATGATGGATTGATGAAGAGCTCCAAACATCAGAGTGATGGATTGATGAAGAGCTCCAAACATCAGAGTGGAACAGTTTGTAGTCTGGCCTGTGGGAGGCAGCATCACACGTCATCCTGCCGGAAACTGACACAAATAGGAAGAAAGAAGAAAAGAAGAAGCAGTGTTTCCGGTGCGGCCTGTAGTTTTTTTTTTCTAAACTTCTCTGTCCCCCCCCTGCGGTCCTCCCGCTGTCTCCCCTGTCCTCCCGCTGTCCTCTGGAACTCCGGCAGCTGAGCCGCTCACGCGGACACTTCAACCTACGGGGACGGTAAGTAGCTGTTAGCTCTGTGCTAATGTTAGCAGCTGAACCGACTGTGTTCCTGCAGACAGACAGCAGGAGAGAGAGACAGGCAGGCAGAGAGAGAGAGAGCACAGCAAGAGAGAGAGAGAGAGAGAGACAGACAGCAGAGAGAGAGAGACAGAGAGAAGAGAGAGAGAGAGAGACAGGCAGAGAGAAGAAACAACAGGCAGAGAGAGAGCAGACAGGCAGGCAGAGAGAGAGAGAGAGAGAGACAGAGCAGAGAGAGAGAGAGAGACAGAAGCAGAGAGAGAGAGAGAGAGAGAGACAGACAGGAGAGAGAGGAGAAGACAGGCAGAGAAGAGAGAGAGAGAGAACAGAACAGGCAGGCAGGAGGAGACAGACAGACGGCAGAGAGAGAGACAGACAGACAGACAGAGAGAGAGAGGGACAGGCAGGCGAGAGAGAGAGCAGACAGCGAGAGAGAGAGAGAGAACAGAGACAGGAGAGAGAGAGAGACAGACAGGCAGAGAGAGAGACAGACAGGAGCAGAGACAGAGACGAGACAAGAAGGCAGGAGAGAGAGAACAGACGCGAGAGAGAGAAGACAGACAGACAGACAGGAGAGAGAACAGACGCAGAGAGAGAGACAGACAGAAAACAGACAGACAGAGAAGAGAGACAGCAAGAGAGAGGACAGACAGGCAGAGAGAGAGACAGACGGCAAGAGAGAGAGAGAGGACAGACAGACAGACGACAGACGAGAGAGGAGAGAAGACAGCAGACAGAAGGGACAGACAGAGAAGAACCAAGGAAGAGACGACAGGCAGGCGGAGAAGAGACAGACAGCAAGAGAGAGAGAGACAGAAAGACAGACAGACAGACAGAGAGGAGAGAGAGAGACAGGCAGAGAGAGAGACAGACAGACAGGCAAGAGAGAGACAACAGGCAGAAAGAGACAGACAGACAGACAGACAAGAGAGAGACAGACAGGCAGAGAGAGAGACAGACAGGCAGGCGGAGAGAGAGACAGACAGGCAGAGAGAGAGAGAGAGAGAGAGACAGGCAGACAGACAGAGAGAGAGACAGACAGACAGGCAGAGAGAGAGACAGACAGACAGAGAGAGAGAGAGACAGACAGGCAGAGAGACAGGCAGGCAGAGAGAGAGAGACAGACAGAGAGAGAGAGAGTCAGAGAGAGAGAGAGACAGGCAGGCAGGCAGAGAGACAGACAGAGAGAGACAGGAAAAGAGACAGACAGAGAGACAGACAGAGAGTCAAACAGACAGAGGCAGACAGACAGACAGGGAGAGACAGACAGACAGAGAGACAGACAGACAGACAGACAGACAGACAGACAGAGTGTGTTGGCTGATCTAGTGATACACACTGTCAGCTTGGTCATCAACCAGGCTCCACATCTCGTTCCCCTTCCTTGTCTCCTCCCCTTGTTATTAGCTCTGTTGTTACCTCTGTTAGCTCTGTTGTTAGCTCTGCTGTTAGCTCTGTTATTAGCTCTGTTGTTACCTCTGTTAGCTCTGTTAGCTCTGCTGTTAGCTCTGCTGTTAGCTCTGTTGTTAGCTCTGTTATTAGCTCTGTTGTTACCTCTGTTAGCTCTGTTGTTAGCTCTGTTGTTAGCTCTGTTATTAGCTCTGTTATTAGCTCTGTTGTTACCTCTGTTAGCTCTGTTGTTAGCTCTGTTGTTAGCTCTGTTAGCTCTGTTGTTAGCTCTGTTAGCTCTGTTGTTAGCTCTGTTGTTACCTCTGTTGTTAGCTCTGTTAACTCTGTTGTTAGCTCTGTTGTTAGCTCTGTTGTTAGCTCTATTAGCTTTGTTGTTAGCTCTGTTAGCTCTGTTGTTAGCTCTGTTAGCTCTGTTATTAGCTCTGTTGTTAGCTCTGTTGTTACCTCTGTTAGCTCTGTTGTTACCTCTGTTGTTAGCTCTGTTGTTAGCTCTGTTAGCTCTGTTAGCTCTGTTATTTGCTCTGTTGTTAGCTCTGTTGTTAGCTCTGTTGTTAGCTCTGTTGTTAGCTCTGTTAGCATTGCTGAGATGTCAGCAGTCACATGACGGTCACATGATGTGTTGTGTTGCCTCCAGGTCCTGTTTGAACGATGTCGTCTGGACTCTTGGAGCCTCCTGAAGGAGCACAGCTGTGTGTCTTCCTGCTGAGAGAGGAAGGAGAGGAGGAGAGGAGGAGGGAGGTGGGCTGTCAATGGGAGAGTCCAGAGGAGGAGAAGAGGGAGGTGGGCTGTCAGAGCGACTCCGCAGAGAGGAGAGACGCTGCTGTGCAGGTGGACCTGCTGACTCAGCAGCTCAGCTGGAGACACACAGGTGAGACACACCTGGTCAGAGCCGGGTCACATGATGTTGGACACAGCACACGTATGACACGCTTATGATTGACGGCGTTCACGGTCTACCCCTGTTAAACTACAGCTCCCATGATGCTTTGAGGGATGTAAACAGGAAGTAGTCAAAGAATACTACAGTCAGTATGTTCCTGCTCCGGACTGGTCTGATCTGGACCGATCTGGACCTGGCTGACCCGGTCTGCTCCGGACTGGTCTGATCTGGACCGATCTGGACCAGGCTGACCCGGTCTGCTCTGGACTGGTCTGACCTGGACCGGTGTGCTCCGGACCGGGCTGACCCGGTCTGCTCCGGACCGGTCTGTAGACGTAGACAAAATGGTGTCCAGAGTTCTGAAGTCGTGGTTCTGTCTGCAGGCTCGTCTGCGATGCTGCTGCAGTGTTTTGCTGTCAGACCTGACGGACCGGACGGTGGCGCTCTGCTGCAGCACTGCACCAGCAACCGGACCAGAACCAGAACCATCCAACCTGCAGGTAAACCCTCCAGGTCCAGGTCCCAGAGGAGACCGCCTCCTCGCAGCTTCACGTCCGCCAAACGAAGTCCAACTCAACGCCGCCATCGCCGTGTATCACCTGTTACTGACCTTCAACCGGAGGAGGAGGAGGAGGAGGAGGAGGAGGAGGAGGTGGTGGAGGAGGAGGACACAGGCGATCCCACCTGGACTCCACCTGAGGGAGGTGAGTGAGGACGAATCAAACACATCATGAAGTTCTGACTGCAGTTATCATGAACCTTCTCCCCCGTCTCTCCCCCAGACTCGCCTGCTTCTCCCTCGGCTCTCGAGGACATCCAGCTGGACTCAGAGTCCCAGCATGCACCTCTTCGCACGGTGAAGCTGGAGCCCGGCAGCACCATGTGTGACGTTTGTGGTAAAGTGATGAAGAACAAGTCGAGTCTGGCCCGACATTCCTTCATTCACACGGGGAAGAAGCCGTTCGCCTGCCACCTGTGTGACCTGCGCTTTAACCGCCGCGACAACCTGCAGCACCACCTGAGCCGGCTGCACCCCAACGGCGTCACCAAGCTGGAGAGGCAGCGCGAGGTGCAGGCGTGGCTGTGCGCCGTCTGCGGCAAAACCTTCAGCTGCAGGTCCCGCCTGAAAACGCACGAGGTCATCCACTCGGGCATGAAGCCTCACCGCTGCGACCTCTGCCCCAAAGCCTACATGAGGACCAATGACCTCGAGCACCACAAGAAGATCGTCCACGTGGACGGCGCCGCCGAGCCTCAGCGGTCGGGCTCGCTGCTCTGTGACTTCTGTGGCAAAGAGTTTAAATGCAAGTCGCAGCTGACGGTCCACTTCCAGACGCACACCGGAGAGCGGCCGCACCTCTGTGACATCTGCGGCCGCAAGTTTGGCCGTCAGTACCAGCTCAAACGCCACAAGATCTTGGTCCACACCAACCGAGTGAACGGCGAGGAGAGCCCGTCACCTGACGCACCGTTCGCCTGTGGCATCTGCGGGAAGCGACTGAAATCTGAAGCGCTCCTCGCTGCCCACTCTCGCATCCACTCGGGCGACAAGCCTCACCGCTGCGGCATATGTCTGCGCAGCTTCCAGCGCCCCGCCTGCCTGAAGCAGCACCACATACGTGTTCATCTGAGGGCCAAAGTAAACGAAGCGCCGCACGCCATCGGACACAGGAAGAGCTCAGCAGCGACGAAGGTGTTCCCGTGTCCGATCTGCAGCAAGGTTTTCAAATTCAAGTCACTGCTCGCGAGTCACTCTCTGATCCACAGCGAGGTTCGACCGTACGGCTGCGACTTCTGCAGCCGCACCTTCAGACGCCTCAGCCACCTGAAGAGACACCGCCAGGTCGTCCACGCCGACGGTGAGCGGCCGCCGCAGAGCTTCGTCTGCCACATCTGCGGCAAGGACAAGAAGTGCCGCTCGCAGCTCGCCAGACATGTCATCATCCACACCGGGGAGCGGCCGTTCGCCTGCGATCTCTGCACGGCCCGCTTCAACCGCAGTGGAAACCTGCAGCAGCACAGGAAGCGCATGCATGGCGTGGGGGTGGTGCCCACTGAGGAGGCCCCTCCCATCCTGTTTGATGATGACATGACACCTGCTCTGACCTACAAACAGGAAGAGACTGTGGTGGCCGTCGACGCCGCGGCTGATGTCTGCGAGGTCATGGCGGGCGACGACATGGACGGCGCTCAGCAGCTGACCGCGCTGAACTGAGCACGCTCAGAACATCCTGCTTCATTTCTCTGAACCCCGCTGAGCCTTCTTCTGATTGGCTCACACACTGAGTTTCTGCTCTGATGCTTCAATAAAACTAAATGACATCATCAGTTCTGGAGCTTTCAGTTGAGTCACATGAATCTCCTCCTCTACCTCCTGTGTGTGTGTGTGTGTGTGTGTGTGTGTGTGTGTGTGTGTCTGTCTCACGCCTTTCCTCAACATGTCTGACATCCAGGTCAAAGAGTGTTCAGCTTTTCTGCTGAAATAGAACAGAACAGAAAGCTGCATCATGTTTCATCACAGTCTGACGTGACTGAACAGAAATATGAACGCACACTCAAAGATCTGAAACATTTTCTATAAACACAAAAAACATTTCTCCCAAGTATTGTTCACAAATCTGTAAATCTGTGACAGTGAGCACTTCTCCTTTGCCGAGATAATCCATCCCACCTCACAGGTGTGGCACAGCATGATTATTGCACAGGTGTGCCTGAGGCTGGCCACAATAAACAGAACTCTGAAATGTCACAGGTGATGTTTTGAGGGAGCGTGCAGTTGGCATGCTGACAGCAGGAATGTCCACCAGAGCTGTTGCCCGTGATTGAATGTTAGTTCTCTACCATAAGCCGTCTCCAAAGGCGTTTCAGAGAATTTAGCCTCACCACCACAGACCACGTGTACCTCCGCATCCAGCATGTTCACCTCCAAGATCATCTAAGACCAGCTACTCAGACAGCTGCTGCAACAATCGGTTTGCATAACCAAAGAATTTCTGTACAACCTGTCCATAACCGTCTGAGGGAAGCTCACCTGCATGCTCGTCGTCCTCATTGGGGTCTCGACCTGACTCCAGTTTGTCGTCGTAACCGACTTGAGTGGGCAAATGCTCACATTCGATGGCACGTTGGAGAGGTGTTCTCTTCACGGGTGAATCCTGGTTTTCACTGTTCAGGTCAGACAGCGTGTGTGGCGTCGTGTGGGTGATGAACGCAGCACAAAGACTCAGATTGTTACTAGAAGTGTCTGACAGCACTGTAGAAATGAAACGTTCTCTGGACCTTTCACTTGATCCAGAACCCCACCGGTCTTCAGAGCAGTGCTGGGTCACCTCCTCTGCTTCTTGCTCACCTTTGGTGCTCAACATTTCTCCAGTTCGTCTTTTCTGACGACTCGCATCAATACGGGCAGCCGTTGAATTCGACATCCACACCGAGGAAATGGTTTAAATATTCAAGCCTTTATTCTGTTTAGTTTCCATGATCATGTCTCACAGATAATGAAAGAAAAAATGACAAACCAATAAAAAAGATGTTTAATACAGAAATGTTGCAGACTCATCCATATGTTCATTTATACGCACTCAGTGCTTCTTTTGCATGAATTACTGCATGGATGCAGCGTGGCATGGAGGTGATCAGCCTGTGCTGCTCAGGTGTTATGGAAGCTCAGGTTGCTTTGATCGGTCTGCTGTCTCTCATCTTCCTCTTGACCACGCTCCATAGATTCTCTGTGTGTAATTCATTTAACCAGGTATTGGTTCTTCTGGCAGTGTGAGCAGGAAAATGTCAGCAGAAGGAAACATGAACTCTTCCTCCAGACTCTGGGACCTTGACTTCCAAATCAAATGTAACTTTTACTTTCATCTGAAAAAAGGACTCGGAACCACTGAGCAACAGTCCAGGTGTGTTTCTCCATCGCCCAGGTAAGAAGGCATAACATGCTGACATGAGTCATCAAACCACTGTTGGTTATATTGACTTTGTTTTTCAGGAAGAAGAGTTCGACATGGACTTTGGACCAATTTGTGATCCCATGTTTGAGATCTTCCTGCCCACAAACTCAAAGACAGTCCAAGACCGAACACAGACGGTGGTCTGGAAGTGTAAAGTTAATCTGACCGGTAAAGTCTTCCTCCACCTGACAGAACAACAGACACGATAGAATATGGTCTCAACAAATCACGTGACAGGAAACAAACAAACAAACAAAGAACCTCAAAGAGGGTGACTGGTTTGATTTCCTCTTCCCCTTGTCCAATTGAAAGGTCCTTGAGTAAGAGAATGCCAAATTGGTCCTGATGGCCATCACTGCATGTGATTGGTATCATTTATTACTTAGGGTTTACTTAGCATGGCCTCATGGGTGGGCTCTGTGTGATGGTTTTCAGGTATGAAAAGGCAACAGAATATCAGACCAACCTGGTACCAAATTATCACTAGGACAAACTACAAGTGAGGGTTAGGGTTAGGGTTAGGGTTTGACAAAAAGACAAAGATCTGACAACAAAGCTTCATGTGCTTCATTTTGATTTATTTCTGAAAACCTTCAGATGCAGGAGTGTGAGAAATCATCAGCTGACTGGATGTTGTGCTGTTTAGTTGAAGCAGGTTCAGTTTCCAGTGGAAGACGTCGTGAAGCTACAACTTTGACTTGAAAATCATTTTCATCACTCTTACATCAACAATGACCCAGTTTCAAACCTCAGATAATATTTGTATTTAGTGTTAACAGTTACATGCTGATGAAAACCATGGCCCAAACCTTCATACTGAACTGATGTCATGATGAACCCTAACCCATTTCAGCATCACACTATTCATTTAACACTTTAACATCCACTCTGTTTTAGCTCACCTTAGTAAAGTTTTGTTTTATTTTTATTCATTACAGAAACATCATGAATTTATTGTTGAGTTGAACCCCAGGTTGATGGATATATTTAAAGCACAATGGGACAATCTGGACCCTCAATCTTTGAATGAAACTTGGAACACAGTCCTTGATCGAGTCCTCTGAGATTCACCTGGCTTCATGCAGTTCAAGTGTAACTTGAACAAAAGCCAATAAGTATAAATAAATAATTTGTTCAAGAGAATCTAATTTATTGTGAGAGAAAAATCTGATTATTACAGGGAAACATGGATGCCTTTATATCCAGTTTTAAAAAAAGGTTGGTGAAGCTTCACCAGTTTCTTGAAATGATATCAGATCATTTCATCACTAAATGTACTGCTCTTTATATGTTTTTTTTTTCACCATATACAGAAACTTCATCACTGCAGCTCTAGATTGTTCTCCACATTGTAATGCTGATGATAATGTTTTATATGTCACCTTTTAACTGCTTGATGTGATGAAGACTTTTGGGCAATCACGGCTTATATCAGAGAGTGGGTGTTTTTATTGGCTGTTCAACAAATGCAGGTCCATGTGCATGTCCCTTTAGATGGTGAACGTCTGAGTCAATAGTTTAAATTCCTTTGATATTTTAAAGATTATTTTTTGGGCCTTTTATGTCTTTATTGATAGTACAGCTGAAGATAGACAAGAAGCAGGGGGCAGAGAGAGGGGGAGTGACATGCAGTAAATTAGCCGTCCAATGGGGGATTCGAACCAGGGCCAGCTGCAGCGAGGACTATAGCCTCCACACACGGGGTGGCCGCTTGACCCACTATGCTACCGACCGCCCTATTCCTTTGATATTTGTGATAACTCCGTATCGAACAGGAGGGGCAGTGGGTGTGTAGTGTACTAGCCATCCAGCTTTCTTGAACAAAGCTCAGCATGTCCAGTGTGGATGGACCAGGGTCTTGGTGAATCTCGTGCCATGGAGACAAGTCCTATGAAAATGTTTCTGTCTGAGTACATCATCTCGCCATTAAACAGACTTCCTGTTTAAATCATCACACATTCATGTTCACGTTCTGTCAGTTGGTGGGTGTTCAAAAGTTAAAAGGGAAAGAAGAACAAACTAAAGATCTGGACTCATCCTCCAGGTGTTCCCCTTTCCCCACTCAACAACCTGAAAGATGAATCACGTGTTGATTTAATGAACAGGCAGTCAATTAACGAGCTGGAAGGAAACAGTTAATTTCATGTTGTGCTGTCATTTGTTCATCTGGAAGACGCCTTATTGCTCTCAGCAAAATGTTTTAATGTGACACATGAACGCATCACTTCCTGATGTCATGCTGATGTCATTAAAAAGTCACATGACTTCAGAGTTGTGCCTGATTGGTTGTCCTGTCTCCTCAGCCCTCCTCCTCCTGCCTCAGACCAGAACCCACCTGTGAGATCATCCTCAGCTTCTCCTTGTTGGAGTACATCTTGTGTGATGTCATTTCCCTGCCTTGTGATGTTACATGATGTGACGACTCAAATGGTTCATCCTCTCCGTGCATCAGCTTACTGTAACCTGTCGTGCTGCTGGTGGTCGGCAGGCTCTTCCTCCTGCAGGGGGGAGGCAGAGTGGATGGAGAGGAGGACAGGAGGTAAGACAGGGAGGAGAGCGAAAGATGGGAGGGGGTAAGGGAGGAGGAGGAGAGGAGGAGCAGGGCCTGGGAGCCTCCTGGTGCCTCCTGGTGGAGACTGCAGGTGCTGCAGGAAGCTGCTGATGAACCTTGAAGGGGTCTGAGCACGGGGGGAGTGGAGGAGCTCAGAGGAGGTGGTGGACATGCAAACACCTCCTCTTCCTTCTCTTGTTTGTGGCCTCTCCCTTTACTCCTTCTCTCCTCCTGTCCTCCCTGACCCCCCTCCCAACACCAGCCTGTCCCAGCCCGAGCAGAGTGCCTCCTGCGGGGAGCTGGAGGCCGCGAGTGGCGGAGGGGTAGGGTGAAGGAGCTGACCTTCTGCAGGGGCGTCCAGTGGGTGAAAAGGTGAGGGGGGCTCAAGCTGGGGGGTAGGGAGAGTCTGTGTGAGAAAGAAGAGAGTGAAGGAGTGTCTGGTTGATCCTGATAGATACTGAACACTGTGTCTCCTCCTCTTCCATCACTGCCTCCGCCTCCTCCTGCTCTGCTGCTGCCAGGGAACAGTTGTCTAGACAACGGCCCACCTCCTCCCCCTCCCTCCCTCCTGTTCAGTAGTGATGCAGGGTACGCCCTGGGTTTGGTTTCCAGGCTCTTTGATTGGACGTAGTTAACAAGGCCGTTGAGGGGACTGATCGAGGAGCGGCGGACAGAGGAGGTGTTGGGTTTTCGGAGGCTGTGGAGGTCGATGACGGTAGAGTAAATGTCCCGTAGGTTGATGACTTTTGTCTTCTTGTCACGGTTCTCATGCAGGACAGCGTTCGCACAGATGAACAGGAAGATCCCAATGCCCATGATGAGAGGGCCGAAGACCTTTAGCCTATCAGAGTACAGATACCTGCAGAGACATTTACCACAGCCAATCAGAGAACAGATACCTGCAGAACCATTTACCACAGCTAATCAGAGAACAGATACCTGCCTGCAGAGACATTTAACACAGCCAATCACAGAACAGATACCTGCAGATAGTATACAGTTAGTACAGTTATACAGATAGTAAAACCAAAGTGATCCAGATCCTTGTAAAAGATCATTGCAACCTCCTATAGAACCACTTAGAACCATATAAAAGTTGTCTCTTTTAAACAGGACCGTTAGATCCTCCAAAATAACCAAGTAAACATCCTAAAGAACCACCAGAACATCTTCAGGGACTAGAAGAACTACCTCAATGACAACAACAACCTCTTAAAAGATGCTTCAATTGCCACAAAAATCTAAAACAACCTGAAGAAAAGACTAGAAGCTCCTAAAATATCCCCCTCCATGACTATAGAACATTATATAGGACTATGGAACCACCTACATAACTATAGAACATCATGACTATAGAACCACCTACAGAACTATAGAACACTGTACAGGACTATGGAATATCGTACAGGACTATATAACCACCTACATAACTATAGAACATCATACAGGACTATGGAATATCGTACAGGACTATAGAACATCATACAGGACTATAGAACCACCTACAGAACTATAGAACACTGTACAGGACTATAGAACCCAGAACCCCCTACAGGACTATAGAACCCCCTACAGGACAATAGAATCCCCCTACAGGACTATAGAATCCCCTACAGGACTATAGAACACTCTCCGGGACTATAGAAACACATACAGGACTATAGAATCCCCTTACAGGACTATAGAATCCCCTACAGGACTATAGAACACTCTACGGGACTATAGAAACACATACAGGACTATAGAATCCCCTACAGGACTATAGAACACTCTACGGGACTAAAGAAACACATACAGGACTACAGAAACACATACAGGACTATAGAACGCTCTACAGGACTATAGAAACACATACAGGACTATAGAAACACATACAGGACTATAGCCATCTGGCTTTTACTTGAACAAAACTCAGCATGTCCAATGTGGACAGACCTGGGTCTTGGTGAGTCTCATGCCATGGAGATGAGTCCTACTAAAACCTTTCTGTCTGAGTACATCATGATCGCCATGAGACTTCCTGTTTAAATCATCACACATTCATGTTCATGTTCTATCAGTCGGTGGGCGTTCAAACATTAAAAGGTACAATGTTAAAAGACGAAATTGAAGGCCTGGACTCGTCCTTTAGGTGTTCTCTTTCCCCCATTCAACAGCCTGAAAGACAAGTAATGTGACAATTTAATGAACAAGCAGTTAATGAGCTGTAAGGAAACAGTTGATTTCATGTTTTCATTTGTTCATATAGAAGATGCCTTATTGCTTCATTGCTTATTGCCCTACAGGACTATAGAAACACCTCCAGGATTATAGAACCCCCTGCAGGAGTTGGGTTAAACTTACCCCTCTTAGATTACACCAACAGCAGAGTGACAAAAGATTATTTACCTGTTCAGAAAATCCTCCAGAAAACCTTGTGGAAGCTGATGGGTTGTCCCATTGATGACTTCTGTCCTGTTAAACCCATCACCACCTCCACCATCTTCATCAATACCACCTCCTCTGTCTTCATCACCTCCTCCCCTGAGGTCATCTCCTTCATATCGCCCCAGTTCCTCTCCCATCTCTTCTCCCTGGATAAAGTCAGTTCAACAAAATCTTCATCCTGCCCTCAAAGGCAATACATTTCCTAAATGATCATATTCTCCTGCCCCTTGACATGTTCTTCTAGTCCCTGACATGTTCTCCTGCCCCTTGACATGTTCTCCTAGTCCCTGACATGTTCTCCTGCCCCCTGAGATGTTCTTCTGCCCCTGACATGTTTTCATGGCTCCTGACATGTTGTCAAATAAAATCAAATAAAATCAAATTTTATTTGTATAGCCCAAATTCACAAAACACATTTTGTTGAGTGCTTTACAATCTGTACAGGGAGTGACACCCTCTGCCATTAGACCCTAGGAGAAAAAACTTGCCCACAAAAAACCTTTAACAGGGAAAAAAGGTGGAAGAAACCTCAGGAAGAGCCACAGAGGAGGGATCCCTTTCCCAGGACGGACAGACGTGCAATAGATGTCACGTGTACAGAACAAATCAACACAAACATATTGTACAATTACAATGACAATGAATTACTATGAATGATAAAATGATTACAGTAGCAGTGGAACCTGTGATAGAGATAGAGAGACAGAGAGAGAGAGAGAGAGAGAGAGGCAGGGAGGGAGGGAGAGATGGAGTCCCCCTGCAGTCTAATCCTATGGCAGCATAACTAAGGGATGACCTGAGCCAGCACTAACTATAAGCTCTATCAAAAAGGAAAGTCTTCAGTCTACTCTTAAAGGTGTTGACCGTGTCTGCCTCCTGAACCCAGAATGGTAGTTTGTTCCACAGAAGAGGAGCCTGATAGCAGAAAGCTCTGGCTCCCAATCTACTTTTGGAAACTATAGGAACCACAAGGAACCC
Source organism: Larimichthys crocea (assembly GCF_000972845.2). Classification (NCBI taxonomy): domain Eukaryota; kingdom Metazoa; phylum Chordata; class Actinopteri; family Sciaenidae; genus Larimichthys; species Larimichthys crocea. Next base: position 27,132,220 of record NC_040018.1, on the reverse strand, counting down.
AGCATCATAGAAGAAGTAGCAAATGCATGAACTAATTTTACTGCATCCACTTGAGACACGATTCGTCTGATTTTGGCGACGTTACGTAAGTGGAAAGTAACTAAGTCTGTAGAAAGAGAGTACTGACTGTTTGGTTGTGCGGTACCATGCCTCTAAATCACTGAGCCTCGCCTCCATGTTGTCCTGCCTCCTGAGATGTTCTCCTGGTCCCTGACATGTTCTCTTGCCCCCAACATGTTCTCCTGCCTCCTGACATGTTGCCCTGCCCCCTGACATGTTCTCTTGCCCCCAACATGTTCTCCTGCCTCCTGACATGTTGCCCTGCCCCCTGAGATGTTCTCCTGGTCCCTGACATGTTCTCTTGCCCCAACATGTTCTCCTGCCTCCTGACATGTTGTCCTCCCCCCTGACATGTTCTCCTGGCTCTGACATGTTCTCCTGCCTCCTGACATGTTGTCCTGCCCCCTGACATGTTCTCCTTGCTCTGACATGTTCTTCTGCCCCCTGACATGTTGTCCTGCCACCTGCTACCCAGCTTAGATAGGTAGACCCTGGCCCTGTGTGGGTCTCACCTGAGCAGGTGTGGGAGTGGAGCTGCTGAATGACACTGTCATGGTGGCATCCCTCTGTGGTTGAACGCTGAAGAACAGTCCGTCTCGAGGCCAGTAGCCCAGAGCTGCCATGACCACGCCCACTAGTAGGACCAGGATGCCGAGTGCTGCCACCAGACCCGAGACTGAAATCAGTTTCAACTTCCCCTTCACCACCACCACCTCACTCCTCCTGAGGGGGCAGGAAGTGACATCATCACACACTGACAGGTTACTTCACCCCTGAAGTCAGATGGTATGTTTGTGTGTTACCTCTTCTTCTTGTTCTTCCTCTTTTGAGTTTGTGCTTTATGTGTTTTGGATCTCAGTGAGTCCTGACGCCGCGCATTGATCCGCAGGAGACCACCGGTCGCGATCATTACCACCCACCAAACGAGTGGTGGTCTGCAGGCTAAGCCCCGCCCACCACCTCACCTGTACTCAGTCACTAGCTTCCTGTCAGACAAAAGGGTAGGTAGAGAGAGAGACAAGAAGGTCATCTTGTGATTATCTGTTTCGTTTTCTTGTGTAATTTAGTAACATTATTTATTATTATTTATCTTCAACTTTAAATTGGATGAGACACACTGACCCATTAATATGACCTCCTCATATACACAACAAAACCCAAAGTCATCACCAAGACACACAAAACAACCATAAAGACACACAAAACAACCTTTGAGAGACACAACACCACAGCAATAAACTACATTAATGGACTATGTCTCCCAGCATACACTGCTGCTCCTCCATAGGAGAGTCTCACAGCATTGTACTGTCTGACTCACATCTGTACCTCCCCCACCGTGATTATCAATACTGATCAGAACCAAAAAAAACAACAGATCAGAACAGAACCGAACCAAAACAACAGAACAGAACAGAACAGAACCACCAACAGATCAGAACAGATCTGAGCAAACAGATCAGAACAGAACTAACAGATCAGAACTAACAGAACAGAACAGAACAGATCTGAGCTAACAGATCAGAACAGAACCAACAGATTAGAAGTAACAGATCAGAACATAACAGAATAAAACAAATGGTTTGGTCTCACTATCGCTTCATGTTTTCATCCTGATGCTCCGATGTATCCTCGTCTCCTCCTGTCATTTACTCTGTCCCCCCCCGTCTCTCCTCCCCCTCCTCCCTCCATCCCCCGGTCATTCTGCAGTGATGTTCACAGTAAATTAATCTCCTTTAACAGAGAGACAGACAGAGATAGAGAGACAGGTTACTCCCACTGACAACATTGACAATACCACACACTACCTGTCTGTCTGTCTCTCTAAACCTGACTCAGAGAGACAGTTTGCATACCTGAGTCTGTCTCTATATGCCTGTCTCACTAACCTGTCTCTGTCATTGTATTTATCCAGTCCAGGCTCTCGGGTCTGTCCTGGTCCTGATCTTGGTCCTGGTCCTCTGAGCAGCAGTGGATGATGCTGATTCTGGGAAGCTGCTGTTGCTAGGAGACAGAGGCAGAGCAGCTCTGCAGCATTTTGTTTCTGTTCAAATGTTTGTCCCTGCTGAGATGCCGTAAGTACTGCATCAGACCTGTCCACCACCTCTCACTCACTCACGCACCTGCTGTGATTTCTGGGTAAATCTGACTGTGTGCTTGTTTCAGCTTCATGTTGAATTGTCACTTATTTACCATGCTAACATGGTAAGTACAAAAGCCTGTTTGAAAAACAATCAGAAGATGAACAATTCACTTACATTCAGCAGTGCGGTGCTGAAAGGCACTGGAACCAGGAACTAGAGTCCTGTCCCCAACCAAACCTATGAACCAATAAATGAGCAGAACTCCGAAACCTTTAATCATCTCAAGGCATGAACAAACAGAAACATCAGCAGATACCATGGAAACTTGAGGGAGCCGCCCACTGTGACATCACCGGGCAGTCAGTTTGAATCGTCAATGACATTAGAAACTAATGTTAACTAATAGAAAGTCACGTTTTTAAATTTAAGAAACTCGTGTTAACTGATGTTAGAAAGTCACGTTTTTAAATTTAAGAAACTCGTGTTAACTAATGTTAGAAAGTCACGTTTTTAAATTTAAGAAAGTTGTGTTAACTAATATTAGAAACTCACATTTTTAATTTTAGAAACTCATGCTAACTAATGTTAGAAACTCACATCACAATGCCTTAAAAAAATATCTTAAAGTTTGTTTCAGAACCAGAAAAATCAAACTGACCAATCAAAGCAGAGGAGGCAGGACAGTGATGATGTTTTCACCTTCATAAAACAAATCAAATTCTGAGAGGAGTGATGACATTACATCTTTAAGACCATTACACTGGAGGCGGAGCCACAGTCTGACTGCGTCGCTTCACTTTTTTATTATTACTAAAAAACTTTTTCAGGTAATTATGAATTAATTATGTTAGACATTTTCATGGAAACCAAAAATATATTTTCATAAACATCTTTAATTCAAATCTGACAAAAAAAATTAGAAAACAGAGAAATTTGATCTTCAAACATGTGTTGTAAATGCTCATGAAAAAGAACATACATGTTAAACTGTTCTACACTGATCGGTGCTAATATTCACTCCAGTCCAGTGATAGGTGAACTCTGATGGCCTGGTTGTCATGGCTCCTGTCAGTGGGTGGGTATAACAGGCAGCAGGCGAACATTTGCCCCCAAATTTTACTGGGCATGGATGCGATGTGCTCCATGTGCACCGCAGCCAGTGAGTTGTATGTGGCCGCTCTAGTCAATGCTTCAAACCCCATGCCTCCACTGTGGTCCAGTTAAGAAGCACTCCAGAAGCAGGCCTCCGCTTGGCTCCATGGAGAATACGCGGCTGTTCTATTTTTGACAGACACTGTAAGCAGCCGTCATCAATTTACACAGACCAGCTCACGGTGACAGGAAGTCAGACCCAAAAAGATTGAGAATCTGCTCAATTTTCAAAATAAAATACCCTGTGCAAAATGCAGATTGGAAAAACAGCTAAAAGGGAAATAATTCAACTACGTAGCATATTTACACATGTAGAATCACCTAAGCCAAGAAAACAACTAAATCTGAGCAAACAAAGGCTGGCAGGCAAACCGCTCTGCTTCTGAAACATTCACGGTGGACCAGTCAGGGTGTCCATGCTGACCCATCCACTGCTCAAAGACCAACGATGTGAGCATCAGAACTGCACCACGGAGCGATGGAAGAAGGTGGGCTGATGGATCAGACATTCTTTGACATCTTGTGGACGGCTGGGTGCATGGGAATCACACAGCACCAGGATGCATTATGGGAACAAGGCGAACTGGTGGAGGCAGTGTTTTGGACCATGTTCTGCTGAAAAACTTCTGGTCCTGCTGTTCATGTGGACGTAATTTCGACACGTCCCACCTACCTGAGCATTGTTGAGCAGCCCTTCCTTCCACCTGGACCACTTGTTTAGTCCTTTAGGTCTTAATCCCAGAATTCTCTGCACACTGGTCCTGGTTCTAGTTCTGGTGAGTCCAGTCTTTCAATATTTAGTTCTGTGAAGGACTCACTTGCATTAAACTCCGCCCCTTCCACCTGGGCTCGGGTGGAGGTTAGGGTCACAAGACGCTGATCACAGCGTTGGTACGGACTGAACCATTGAGGAAATGAGGGAGGGTCAGAGACAACACAGTCACCATGGTAACTTATCTATCTGTTTCTGGATTGGATGAGTCATGGGTTGCAGGTGTCAAGTGTTGGTATACTCGGTGTGTGATTGGCTCCTGTCCTCAGTGTGTGATTGGCTCCTGTCTTGAGCATGGGATTGGCTCCCATCCTGACCATATGACTGGCTCCTGTCCTTGGTGTGTGATTGGCTGCTGTCCTCGGCATGTGATTGGCTCCTGTCCTCGGCATGTGATTGGCTCCCGTCCTGAGTGTGCGATTGGCTTCTGTCCTTGGCATGTGATTGGCTCCTGTCCACGGCATGTGATTGGCTTCTGTCCTCGGCCTGTGATTGGTTACTGTCTTCAGCATGCTTGAACATCAAGATGGAGTTGTAGATTTTAAGGGCAGGACCAAGTTTGATTGACATGATCCTGACAATGTCCCGTTGAGTGAGGAGGAGGAAGGCCCGCCCATCTATTTGCTGAATAGACAGAGGCAGGAACCAATCAGAACAGAGAAGGTTCAATGTGATGTCATAAAATCTACAGCAGCTGATTGGTCATCTCACCTCATCTCTAAACTGTTTGGCCTGTTCCTCACAGCCAGGGAGAGACTCGATGAAATCTGACACCTGAGAGAGAGAGAGAGAGGTGAGAGACAGACAGGTGGGTGAGAGAGAGACAATCAGGTGAGATACTGAAAGACAGGTCACACATACAGACAGACCTGTTCTATGCTCCACTGTTGGACCGTCTTGGCGTGAACACCGGCGACGCCTGGCAGCAGTTTGCTGTGTTGCTCCCAGCAGAGCGACAGGTCACGACCCGGCTGTGGTGACATGGCTGACAGGAAGACAGACTGGTGGAGGGCAGCCTGCAGACTGGACTCTACTGGGGAGACAGACAGGTTAAAGAGAGAGAAAAGCAGTCTAACATGATTAGAAGTGGTGTGAAGTGGTGTGAAGAGATCTGAAGTGGTCTGAAGTGGTCTGAAGTAACGTGTAGTGGTGTGAAGTAATGTGTAATGGTGTGAAGTAATGTGAAGTGGCGTGAAGTGGTCTGAAGTAATGTGTAGTGGTGTGAAGTGGTCTGAAGTAATGTGCAGTGGTGTGCAGTGGTCTGAAGTAATGTGCAGTAGTGTGCAGTGGTCTGAAGTAATGTGCAGTGGTGTGAAGTGGTCTGAAGTAACGTGTAGTGGTGTATAGTGGTCTGAAGTGGTCTGAAGTATTGTGTAGTGGTGTGAAGTGGCGTGTAGTGGTATAAAGTGGTCCAAAGTAACATGTAGTGGTGTGAAGTAATGTGTAATGGTGTGAAGTAGTCTTAAGTGGTGTGAGGTGCAGCCTTGATCAGACAGGCAGTGATCAGAGACAGGAGGAGCCTGTAGTCCTTCACAAAGCACAACAAACATAACAGCTACCATAGTGAGCTGTTTCCATGGAAACAACCACATCATCTGCCCACTGTTTCCATGGAAACACAATGAGGAGAGAGGGAGGATGCTGACTTTTTCGACCTTTTTCATCATTACAGAACATCTCTGGACTCCTGAGTGTGTAGGAAAGGACAGAGGAGGTACTGTCTTTGACTATTCGACCGTACTCCTGGTTCAGTCTGCCATACCTGGACTGAAAGCTCTCAGGTGAAGCTCCTCCTCTTCTGGTTCCACATAGAGCAATTTGGTTGGCCGAGACAATCTGGGGGCAGTGCCAGAAGATAATAATTTTTTAGGTTGTTTAAAGAGGAAAAGAGGGAGGAAGAGGAGGAAGAGGAGGAGGAAGAGAAGGAAGAGGAGCAAGGAGATGAGGAAGAGGAAGAGAAGGAGGAAGAAGAGGAAGAGAATGAAGAGGGGAAAGAGGAGGAGGAGGGAGATGAAGATGACAATATTTGTGATTGACACAATGACAGTCAGAGCCAATCAGCCTACAATAAACAACCCTCTGTTGTTTTTACCTGAATGCACCTGTCCCCTTAACCTGTCTCACCTGTCTGCCAGTCTTCTTCTCTTCCCCAGTGGAGGCAGCAGAGTCTTATCTCTGGGCTCCGTCTTCACCTGAACACCTCTGTTCAACAGGACAGACAGACAGAGACAGACACACAGACAGGTAAAGACAAACAGACAAATAGGTAGTGAAATACAGACAGACAGGTAGAGAAAGACAGAGAAGTAGAAACAGTGAGACATATTTCAGTTGAAGCTCATTATCAATCATCTCACTCTGACTCTAGGTTACCTGTCTGACAGGTTGCCGTGGTGATAAATGGTGACAGGTACAAGGGTGATAGCTCTCTCTCCTCCCAGCCTATCAGGAAGCAGCACCTCCTTACGCATGTTAATGTCAGAGTACGGACAGCCGAAGGCACTGTGCAAGACATGGCAGAGACATGACTCAGCAGAAAGAAACATAAGTCAGGACAGACACGATTCAGCAGAATGAGACATGACTCAGCAGAAAATGATGACTCAGTTAAAAGAAACACAAGTCAGCAGAAAGACATGACTCAGCAGAAAGAGACATGACTCAGTTAAAAGAAACACGAGTCAGCAGAAAGAGACGACTCAGTAAAAAGAGACGACTTAAAAAAAAAGAGACGAGTCAGCAATAAGAGAATTTTAATAAATAATAAAAATAATAAAAAATAACAATAGCAGAAAGAGACGCCAGTCAGGAAGAAGAGACATGACTCAACAGAAAGAGACTCAGCAATCTGAAACATCAGCGGGTGAGTAGTTACCTGTGGTGTCCGGTGTATTTCGCTCCTTTAATGTGTCCGATTCCTCTGCAGCCTGGAGTGGGACACACCCCCTGAGAGGGGGAGGAGAAGGGGGAGGAACCTGTCTCACACACAGATGGAGCACATACACTGTTAGAATCGTCAGTATATCTGTCTCTCTTTCTCTGACCTGTGTGTCTGTCCTGTCTCTCTCTCTAACCTGTCTCTCTCTCTGACCTGTCTGTCTGGCCTGCCTGTCTGACCCCTAAAATACACTGCATGCGGAACAACTCCATCACGGCGGTGGAGCAGATACTTTTCAATTTTAGTCAATGTGTCAGTTCACACAGTCTCCGGTTCCGCCGGAACGACTGCGGCGACCGGCACATAAATTCAGCACAGAACAGATTATGCGGGGAAGGAAATCGGCTACAAAATACAAAATAAAACCCCGGTTGATTTTCAAAATAAAAAACTATGTGTTCACCGCGGATCGAGTTTCATAACAAGAACACATCACAATGGGCGGGGCCGACCTGAAGTCAACAGGTCAGAGGTTTTCAGGCGTCTTTTCACCCCGTCGACACCATGGATGAGGAGAAGTTGATTCTGGAGGTCCAAAATCAACCTATCATTGATGACACCTCACATCCTTTTTAGGAGGACACCAGAAAAAAGATGCGGCATGGAATGCCATTGCAGGAGTCATGGCCATTGCAATATCACGTGATTATGCGTGAATTCATGAGATATCGTGTGTTCTTGCGATGCTCGGTAGCCAGCGTAGCCGCACCAGTGCGCATCACAAATGGATTATGTGTGAGTTGGCGGACGGCGAGCAGAGCCATTCCTGAGCCGTTCTGCATGCAGTGTATTTTTGGTGTGACCTGGGGGTGGTTCCAGTGGGTGTCCTGTGCGTTGACACCAGCCGACAGGATGGAGGTCACAGTGGTCGCTGTCACACCAGACGTCAAACTGCTGCGACCAGCCGTCATAATGAACCTGCAGGTGACACACCTGGTTATATCATGTCATTCTTTATGACATTACACAGATACACTGATAGACTGTTGACAGACAGGTACGCAGTACCTTCAACCTGTAGTCTTCTGTATCTGTTACTGTGGCGACACGGATCAACATGGGGTTCCTCCTGTCGACCGCCTCCAGTTTCTGGTTCACCTGGAAACCATGTGGAGCTCTCTGATTGGACACAGGCGCAAAGACATCTGTCAATCATCACATGCATCTGACTGATTGGACCTGAGAACTATCAATCACTGTTTAATACTGAGTCCTTCTCTACCTCCTTTTTTCCTTCTCTATCTTCTTGTTTCCTTCTCTATCTTCTTGTTTCCTTCTCTACCTCCTTCTTTACCACCTCTACCTCCTTGTTTCTTCCTCTGCCTCATTTTCTTCTCTGACTACTTGTTTCCTCCTTTGCCTCCTTGTTTCCTCACCAGTGTGAAGGCTGAACTAGGAACAGCAATGGATCCAGTTTCCTGCAGGTATTCGTCCCACAGGAAGTTCTCTGGGTTGGGATGACCTGAAAAATAAAAGTACTCATTGATCAGAATACACAAAGTACACAGAGTACTCACAGTACTGCAGTAATGTGTGTGTTTGTACCCTTGGGAGCGGTCAGAGGTCGTCCCTGGTCTTCACACCAGCCCACAGGATGAATGTATGGACTGCTGCTGTCACACCTGAACGACCACCAACAACTAATAAGTGTTGGACATGTGATCCAAATACAAAAATCACCTGTCTGTCTGTACCTGTCTGTCTGTCTGTCTGTCTGTCTATCCTCTGTCTGTCTGTCTCACCAGTAGTCGTACGTGTCGTCCCAGTCGTCGAAGTGAATCAGGAAGTGGTCATCAACAACATCAGTGACTGAGGCTACACAGACGAGTCCAGGGTTCTTCCTGTCGACCGCCTCCAACTTCATCCCCACCCTGAAGCCACAGCTCTGAGAGACAGACAGGTGGACAGACAGGTAGATACTGACTGCAGTGCGACAGGTGAACAGACAGACAGGTAGATACTGACTGCAGTGCGACAGGTGAACAGACAGACAGGTAGATACTGACTGCAGTGCAACAGGTGAACAGACAGACAGGTAGATACTGATAGTAGTGCGACATGTGGACAGACAGACAGGTAGATACTGACAGCAGTGCGACATGTGGACAGACAGACAGGTAGATACTGACAGCAGTGTGACAGGTGGACAGACAGACAGGTAAAAACAGACAGCAGTGTGACAGGTAGACAGACAGACAGGTAGATACTGACAGCAGTGCGACAGGTGGACATACAGACAGGCAGATACAGACAGAAGTGCGACAGGTGGACAGACAGACAGGTAGATACTGACAGCAGTGCGACAGGTTGACAGACAGGTAGATACTGACGACAGTGCGACAGGTGGACAGACAGACAGGTAGATACTGACTGCAGTGCGACAGGTAAACAGACAGACAGGTAGATACTGACTGCAGTGCAACAGGTGAACAGACAGACAGGTAGATACTGATAGTAGTGCGACATGTGGACAGACAGACAGGTAGCTACTGACAGCAGTGCGACAGGTGGACAGACAGACAGGTAGATACAGACAACAGTGTGACAGGTAGACAGACAGGTAGATACAGACAACAGTGTAACAGGTAGACAGACAGGTAGATACAGACAGCAGTGCGACAGGTGGACAGACAGGTAGATACTGACGGCAGTGTGACAGGTGGACAGACAGACAGGTAGATACTGACGGCAGTGCGACAGGTGGACAGACAGACAGGTAGATACTGTCGGCAGTGCGACATGTGGACAGACAGACAGGTAGATACTGACGGCAGTGCGACACGTGGACAGACAGACAGGTAGATACTGACGGCAGTGCGAGAGGTGGACAGACAGACAGGTAGTTACTGACGGCAGTGCGAGAGGTGGACAGACAAACAGGTAGATACTGACGGCAGTGCGACAGGTGAACAGACAGACAGGTAGATACTGACGGCAGTGCGACAGGTGGACAGACAGACAGGTAGATAGTGACGGCAGTGCGACAGGTGGACAGACAGACAGGCAGATACTGACTGCAGTGCGACAGGTGAACAGGGTCGGAGGAGCAGCATGAGAGCCTGTGGACTGAACGTAGGACGGCCAATCAAAATCTGTCTCGTTATGACCTAGAGAGAGAGAGACAGACAGGTAGAATGGTGTCAGGTGTGTCAGGTGGTCACCTGTGAGGGGACGGGGCTCCATGTACTCACCTTTGGGTGGGTGGAGCTTGTGGTTGTTGTCTTTACACCAGCCTGCTGGTCTGATTTCTGCTGAGTCAGTGTTTACCCAGAAGTCATAGCAGTCTGAGAACCCGTCAATATGGAGACGGAGCCGACAGCCAATCACCTGACAGAGAGAGAAAGGAGACTCACCTTACCCACCCCAGACAGCTATCTGTATGTGTGTGTGTGTGTGTGTGTGTGCATGCATTACCTCGGCGACGGTCAGCACACAGTACATGGATGGATGCAGCGGGTCGACGCCCTCGAGCTTCATCCCAACACGAAAACCAGTTCTCCTACTCGGAAAGGACTGGGACTGAGAGACAGACAGATGAGAGTGACACAGTCAGAGAGAGAGACAGATGAGTTACCTGTGTGTGTGTGTTACCTTTGTGTGTTATCTGTGTGTGTGTGTTACCTGTGTAAACAGCGTCAGAGGAGCGGCTTCAGCTTTCTCTTCGTTCAGGTATTGCTGCCAGGACCAGGACCGCCTCTTCACACTCACTGAGTGTGCGTGTGCATGCACACACACATGCACACACGTGCACACACACACACACACACACACACACACACACACACACACACAGCTGATAAGCTGCTGTAGCTAGTCACTAACATGCTAACACTAATGAGTTTTTGAAACAGAGCCTCTGATTGGCTGTCATCAGCTGAGGGTTTATTAACTTGCTGGGAACCATAGCAACAGCACCCTGGAACATCATCAATGACCTTTGGAACCTTCTGAGAACATCCAGAAGTCCTGGAGGAGGTTCAAATGGTCTTTGAAGAGGTCCTAGGAGTCCTTGAGGGATCCTTGTTGCTATGGTTACCTGTAGCAACTGCTGATTGACACAGGTGTGCGTCTTACCTTGAGTGCTGCTGGCTTTGTTCTTCATTGTTGTATTTCTGATCAGACAGAATCAAACAGGTGAATCTGCGGCAGCCTGGAGAAGTCAAACACAGAAATACAGTTAATGTATGAATAAAGTTTAAGGACAGATGTAGCAGTTAGACTCATGCCCATCCTGGGTTCACTGTCTTGTGGAACTCCACAGTGGATCGGGACGGGTGGGACACTAAGTTCATGGTCCTGGTTTCTGGTTCTGGTGTATGTGTGTCAGTTGGACCTGATATCAGTGCGGGTGTGCTCAGCCCAGGCTCCTTCAGTCAGTATCAGTATTGTTCATGAGTGGGTATATATCAAAGAATCCATACAGTCGTATCATTATAGATTATTTCTACTGCACACACATCATCTTCATCACGGGCAGGAAATGGCTCTACTGAAACACACACACACACACACACACACACACACACACACACAGGAAATTCACACGTGTACCTTCAAAATAAAAGGGAACGTGCAGCTGCAGTCAATTTAGTCACATGATCCTAATATTCTGATTTATCGAACATCAGACACACCAATAATAATCGATACATGTCAATAAGTCATCAATAAATCATGAAAAACATACAGTAATGACAGACTACAGGCCACTGAACAAATGTAGAAATACTCGTAATGCTGCATCCAATCTCGTGTTGAAGTAAAAATACACATGTACGATCATCTAAAGGGTCTTGGAGTCACAAAGCAGCTTTACAGTGATAATATGATCTCATTCATGTGTTCATCACTTTAATCATGTATTATTGGTGATCGCCTGTCATCATCATGTCATCTGTCACAGGACTGCAATGCAGTGAAAAGGAAAGTATTGAATAATGCGCAGTAGAAGTACAAATACGAAATATTGTGTAGTTTGAGTTTATAATACAAACTCTTATTTTGAAAGTCTGACCGGAAGTGTCTGAGCTAAGAGGTTGAATCAGGAAACAACAAACAGCAGAAACCCGGCGGTGATCTGCGGCTCCCTGCGCCGGCCTCCGAGCTCCTCTGAGCGGCTTCAGTAGCAGCAGGGAGCCGCGGAGAGGAACCGGAGGACCAGAGAGCGAGGCGCGAGGAGCCGGTACCGTCGACCGTTTAAACAGAACTTACCGTCTCTGACGGCACCACACCTCACTCTGCTGACAGCTACACAACACGGAAATAATGAAGCGCGGCACACTGCGCATGCTCCAGAGAGAGAGAGAGAGAGACAGACAGAGAGAGAGACACAGACTGAGAGACAGAGAGAGAGAGAGAGACAGACAGAGAGAGAGAGAGAGAGAGGGAAACAGAGAGAGAGAGACACAGAGAGAGACAGAGAGAGAGACACAGACTGAGAGACAGAGAGAGAGAGGGAGACAGAGAGAGAGAGAGGGAGAGACAGAGAGAGACAGACTGAGAGACAGAGAGAGAGAGGGAGACAGAGAGAGAGAGAGGGAGAGACAGAGAGAGAGAGACACAGAGAGAGAGAGAGAGGGAAACAGAGAGAGAGAGACAGAGAGAGACAGCGAGAGAGACAGACAGAGAGGGAGACAGCGAGAGAGAGAGACAGAGAGAGAGAGGGAGAGACTGAGAGAGGGAGAGAGAGACAGACAGAGAGAGACAAAGAGAGAGGGAGACAGCGAGAGACAGAGAGAGAGACAGAGAGGGAGAGAGAGACAGACAGAGAGGGAGACAGAGAGAGAGAGGGAGAGACTGAGAGGGAGAGAGAGACAGAGAGAGAGAGACAGAGAGAGAGGGAGAGAGAGGGAGAGAGACAGAGAGAGAGACTCACTTTCTCATAAATTGGCCCAAATACAAAGAAATTAGAGAAGAATTATTTCCCAAATTTAAAGAAAAAATCCTGGACTTCCTCACCCTCCAACAAAACCAAATAATTTCAATCCTACAATCCTCCTAGATTACATCACTGCATGCCACACATTACGAAATGTTTCAGTGTAGGACTATTAATCTTTTTATATGTACTTTATTAATACTATCTATATTTTCATTATCACTTATTATTTTATTGTTTATTATTTTTACACACAAACATGCACACGCACACACACACACACACACAATTATTTTCTTATTTCTATTTCTCAAGTTTTATTCCATTTATATATGTATATGTTATGGTTTAGCAACATTGTGACATTCATGCAAATAAAGCAAATTTGAATTTGAGAGAGAGAGAGAAAGACAGAGAAAGAGAGACAGTATAAACCTGATCATTGGACAGATGACGTCAACAGGAAGTCCTGACTCACTGATTGATCAGTTCATCAGTGAAGACACGAGGACAAAGAAGACAAGTATGTTATTGGTTTCACCTGCACCTGATTAGTGTCACCTATTGTCCTGTTTGTAAGATAACATACAATAACTTTAACTAAAAACATGTCACATCAACATGCTGTCTCATGCCAGAAACATGCTGACATGATCACTATCACATGAACATGTTGACCAGCTGATGGAAACAGAAGGTATTGTTGTTACTGGATGTGAACACATGATTAAAGTGACTTCACATAATTAAACTTAAAATAAGTTCATCTTTGTGGAGGGGGGCGTGGTGCATCAGCTGCAGGAGAGAGGTGTGTAGAGGGCTCAGGAGAGCAGCGCCAGGTGAGAGTGATTAGCTCACTCTCCCTCTTTTACAACACAGTAGCGTGCTGGACCCAGGAGGAAGAGCAGTACTGGCAGGAGGCTGGGTATACACACAGCAGACAGCAGCAAGAGGCCTGCGAACGGCTGCAGAGTGTCATTTGTGGCATGAGCCGACATCAATAAATAAATTCCTTGAGAAACGGGCTTTGGACTTGGTCTCTTTGTGCTGAGAGAACCCTAGTGGCAGTGAGCGTGTCACAATCTTCATGTAATATTTTGTAGTCCAAAGAATTTCCACATACATTGAGTCAAAAGATATTTTTTTACAGTGTCTGCATTCTTCTTTCTGTGGGACAAATAGCTGATGGAGGATTTCTGGAGTTGGTCCAGCTGCTGGTGTAAACTGCTCCTCCTCATCCGTTCAGAGGCCCGTCCCCCTCATCTCTCCACACAGATGACAGCAGTCGGACTGATCGGAGGTGAGTCTTTTTGTCTCTATTGATCTCACATATTGAGAGCATATTGAAAACAATGATAACTGATACTGACTCCAGTGATGATACTGAAGAGGAGAGAGAGAGAGGTAGAATGTTAATGGGAGAGATGGACACAGACGATCTGTCAGCAGTGAGCAGCAGAATCTGGATCTGAGTCTTAGTCTTAGTCTTATAAGCGTTACCCAAATAACCCAAATTGGGTTATTTTCAACCCAGCAGTTTTAAGAGAGTAGTCTAGGTCTGGGTCTGGTTTTGAGTCTGAGTCTGGGTCTGGGTTTGAATGTGGGTCTGGTTTTGAGTCTGGGTCTGGAAGATCAGAACCAGAACTCTGTTGGTTCATTAAAGAATTACACGACTGTGGTTCACATTCAGGTCCAGGTTTTCAGAGGATTTAATGTCTCACTCTGCAGGTCAGATTACTGTCTGAGGACCTGAGTGAAAACACTTACCTCTGATACTCTGATTGGTTGACACGTCCATTTCCTCCTAATGGGCACACAGAAGCAGCTTGCGTAGCCTGCGTACCCCACTCTGTGTTCCCCTGGGAACCAAAACCATTAGACCAAGGTTCCCCCCAACACACACACACACACACACACATATACAGATCAATACACTGGAAAAGACAGACTTCCTGTTACACACACACACACACTCTCATCATTAATATTTAATTTAATGTCAGCTCAGCTTTGTCGCTCCAACAACCACAAAGTGAAATCCAGTCAGACATTAAATGAGATTAAACTCAAATTCACACCTTTAACAAAGCGAGTGAAGATAACACTCGACTCAACTCAACTCTGTATAGAAATTAATTTTAATTATATCAAATACTAATCTAAATGGTTGGTTGACTGACAGGGTGTGTATCTTGTGTTCCGCGCGCTGATTGGCTGACAGGATGTATTTCTTCTGTTCCACACTCTGATTGGCTGACGGGATGTATTTCTTGTGTTCCACACTCTGATTGGCTGATGGGATCTATTTCTTCTGTCTCTGCAGGATGTCGTCTCCACCTTCCACTTCATCCGCTCCTGCCCCACTCACCCAGACAGTGACCTCTGACCCCCGTCATGGTACTATGGAAACCTACTGGAGAGAAGTGCGGAGTATCGAGGAGGAGAAAGAGGGAGAGGAAGAAGATGATGAAGAAGAAGAAGAGAGAGAGAGTATAGACGGTAAGTAGGGATGCACGATATTTATCGGACCGAAAATATCGGCCGATATGGGGAGAAATGACGTCATTGACCCGATAGGTTCATTTTAACCGATTAAAAAAAATCCAATAAATTCATGAAATTGAGGAAATTGTTTGCAGGCCGAGTAGCCCCAAAAGCGCCTTATTGGCAGGACCCAAGCCTGGCCCCGTCACTGCCAGATTAATATTGAACATGTCTTCACCAGTGTGGTCATTTTTCATAGTGGCAGAAGATAACAACAGCATTGCTGTTTGCAAAAGTTGTTCAGCGAGGATGAGAGGAGGAAAGAAGACTTAACTTTTATTACGACGTGACGTTAGTACCACCCACATTCACCTTTGACCCACCAATGACGATCCAGAATGAAGTAAACCCAAAGGTAGTATATCGCACCAAGAGGTCACACTTCATTTTCAAAGCCTCTTTGTCTTTATGTAATAACCAGGAGCTTCGTGATTGATGTCAACCTAAAGCAGAGACATAGGAGTAGACATTAGCAACGTTTTTTGTGCTGGAATAGAACTTTTGACACAAAACAGCAAAGATAAGACATACTGTATCATTTTGAGGATTTTTTTGCTACTGTTTGGGGGCGAGCTCGCTGAGTTTTCATCGCACAGTGATGAGACACATATCTTTGTAATCTGCGGAGTCTCTGCTCTGCAACGTTTGTGTGGTTTGGTTGAAGTGGTGAAATTAGCAGAAGCGCTAAAGTGGTCATGCGTTTTTGTTACATGCCCAGATAGTAGCTTGAGGATTGTACTATGTTTCTATTGGGTAGCAATGCTTATTAGAATTTTTAGCTTTTAGCTGAGTTTCTCCGTCATTTTGGTATGCTACATGTCAGGATTGATGCTTCCTAGCAACCCCCCCCTGGGTTGAAATATGAATATGATTATCGGTATCGGCCATGAGAGCAGGAAACTATCGGTTGAAATTTTTCACATCATGCATCACTAACGGTAAGTCATACTGAGAACCGAGTGAGACATTGTTTTTCTGTCTCATTTCTACCCATCTTTGTTGACCTACAGAGGTGGAGCTGGAGGAGGCATGGCTAATGGAGGCGGGCTTATCATCCCTGGTGATGGGCTTGTCATTAGAGGAGGCATCACCACCAGCAGCAGAGGCACTGCTGTCCACGTTAACACGACAACAAGCTGCCACGGTTAGGAAGAGGTTGGACAACTACAATGAGACGCTGAAGACCAGAAATAGTCAACCAATCAGAGATGTCAGGGACATCTTCACTGAGGTAGGAAACACATATACACAAACATACTGTAAAATGGACTGTACTTATCTATCTATCTATCTATCTATCTATCTATCTATCTATCTATCTCCATCCATTTATCCATCCATCCATCCATCCATCCTAGTCAACTGCTCATCAGTCATCATCACCATTCATACACACACCCGTGGCACAGCCTTTGGGACCAGTTTGGGGTTCAATATCTTGCCCAAGGACACTTTGAAATTATACATATATAAATCTATCCAGTGCAGTGAGCTCTGTTTGTGCCCAGTTGTGGTGTGGTATACTGCCTGTGGCAGTCATTTTCTGATTTATTTTCTATGTGGGATGAATGCAGACTAAAGTTCCCTAAAGTAAGTTAAGTATTTCACTTTGCTCAGTCTGTGTTGAATGCCTACCAACAATGTAAGAGGTGTCTTTATGTTTGACATGTTTAGGGGAACAGTCTGTGCCTCATTTATTTTCTGTATTTGCCATGTGTGGTGTATCACTTTTCCTTTTTGTTCTTATGATTGTTTATTGGCTTTTATGTGTGTACCGTCTAGGATTTCTGGATAATAATAATTTTTTTTTTAAACCTGGGGAATTTTGGAAATATTCCAATTTGGAGACTTTCCGTGGGAATTATGGAATTAAATGAGAATTAACTGGAAATTGGGGGTAATTTAGTAACTGGGGGTAAGCTAGCATCATGATAAGTTGGCCTCTTAAATGGTCAATGAAATGATGCTACGCATAGCTTATTTAACATTGAATGTATCAGCTAGCCAAATATTAATACCATACAGCAAATATATTTACCCCATAATATCAGCAAAACTTTAAATTCTTAATTCTAATTAATTCTTAAATTCTTTCTTTGATGAAAGATGGGAACCACACATGAAGATACCATCTGTTCACCTTCTCTGCACCTCACAAATACAGAGATCTGAACTAGAACTCTCAGATTTGGACTCAAGTCCAGATTTCCAGGTGTGATTCAGACAGACATTCTCCAGCTGATATTGACGTGTCCCTACTCGAGTCTGGGGGCAGTCCTCTCCCGGGGTGTCCTCATGAGAAACACTTTAATCAGATGGTTCATCTGATGGTTTTTGGGACTGACCTTGAAGACACAAAAGTTGTTGAAATGTTCTAGACTGAATGACTTCCATGTTGTCACGGCTAGAACAATGGCTTGAACCCAAATGCACAACTCGGGAGACAAAGTGAAAAATAAACAAATCTTTTATTATCAAAGTACAACAGAAAATCACTCACTGGGAGGAAAACTAAATACTCTAAGAAAACAAACCACTCAAGCGAGGGAAAACCTACTAACAAACTTAGCGGAAAAGAAACAAAAAACCACTCTTACGAGGGGAAAAAATCTATGAAATACAAAGGCTAGACAAAGTAACACAGCAAAATACAAAACCTGATAAGACACGAGCAAGGACTTTGATGAGGCTATAATAAGAAGCTGGTTCTCTGGCACAAAGGACAAGATGAACTGGCAACAGACAAAAGGAAATGCAGACAATATATACACATGGAGGTAATGGGGAACAGGTGGACACAATTGGGAATCAGGGAAGATAATCAGACCGGTGACACATGAGGAAAGGCAAGTGACCTGAAACGAGAGGAGAGTTACCTTTCAAAATAAAACAGGAAATGACAAGACGTCATTGACACAAGACAACCTAAACATAGCCAGCTTTATTAGTCATGACACATGTCTTAAAGTAATGATGGACTGTTGTCTCTCTTCACTGAACTGAGCTCTTCTTGTCATAATATGGACTAATATAGTAGATGAATATGAATATTTAGTCTGTCAACGCCACGCATTAAGGAGACAACAAATCTACCACTTAACTTTTGACCAGGCAATCCTGTTAATTGAAAAGCATTTCATGTGACAACCTCATGAAGCTGATATATTTTGAAACTGTAATTATATACTCTGTTTCAGCCTGATGACTCAGCAGACCGCACCTCACCTCCCTCTCACTGTGCTGAGTCACCACAGAGTCGATACCACACCACCACCAAAACCATTCGTCGAAACACTCACAGAGGTACCTGTCTATCTGCTCTATCCGGCTTGTCTGTTCACCTGTCTGTCTTTTTGCCTGCTCATTGATCAATAGACCTACCCAGCACAAGCCTGTTAGATCCTTAAGGGGGTTCTCATGGTTCTTTAGGTTGTCCTTATGGGTCTGTTAGAACTGCAGTTCCCAATCTCGGTAAATCATTTTGAAATCTCACCCACTAAGTAAATTGTACCATATGATTTGGCCAGAATTAATAACAAATGGCAATATAATAACAAATCTTATGATTTAGCTGCTAACTTTGCAACTGTACATCTATAAATGTATACTTTTTTTTTTTTTGTCATGTGTGTAAGCAAATTAGCCCAAATACAGACACTAGAAGCTAAGCTTTTGCAGTTCAAGTATTTTTTGGAGCTAAACATCAAAGAACACAAGAGGAAACGCTAAACATGAAACCCAAAGTCATAACACTTATGTATTCTGAGGGGCCACACCAATCTAGAATAGAATAGAAAATTGCATGCATGTACATGCATGCCCAGAAACATGAATATCAAGACCCCCTCCCCACAGTCCCTGCTGATGACAAGGGGCTGAATGTCTGTCTTGTTTTTTCTGAAGTCTATATTCAGCTCCTTGGGTTTGTAGGTATTGACCACCAGATTATTGTCCCTGAACCACCCAGACAGTTGCTCCACCTCGCCCCGATAGGCGGTCCCTCTCCAGAGAACAGCCCCACCATGGTGATGTCGTCTGCAAATTTGATAATGTAAATGCTGGTGTGGACAGGGCTGCTGTCATGGATATAAATAGTGTAGAGCAGGGGGCTCAGCACACATCCCTGTGGGGAGCCAGTGCTGAGGTGGAGGGTTGATGAGGTGTGGGTGCTGGTGAAGACCCCAGCCAGGTGCTCAGCACAGTCGTTCAGCACACGCCCTAGAACTGCATCAGGCCCTGCAGCTTTACTCGGGCTGACCACCCTCAGCGTGTGGCTGCTGAGGGCTGGTAGACAGGAAGCAGTTTCCTCTGGTGGATCCACCTCGAAACGGGCAAAGAAGTGGTTAAGTTTGTCTGCCGGCAAATTGTCACCAACCACCTCAAATCCTCAGAGTTTGTAGCTGGTGCAGTGCTGGACCCCTGCCACACTTGCCTTGAGTTGTTGCTGTTCAGGTAGTCCTCAATCTTCCTCTTTTAAGCAGCCTTGGCCCTCCTGATGCCTTTCTTCAGGTCTGCTCTGACAGCGCTGTATTTTGACTCATCAGACCTAAAAGCAGTGTTCCTGTCCCCCCAGCATCTAGCACAGGACAGGGTACTCCTCCAGGTCATGATGTTCAAAAATATGCCAGTTTGTAGTCTGGAAACAGTCCTCCGTAGCCTCCCCAGCATGCTGGCCCTGCAATCCTTGCTTCTGCTTCCTATCCATTTGCCGCCTCTGTCCCCCTGGGGTAGTAATCCACTGAGTGCCCGGGGCACCTGGCTATGTCCACTGGCTGTACATGTTGTTCGCCCAACAGAGGTCAGTCAACACTATGTACAACATGTACACAAACAGCCAAACAAAGCACTGAAAGGTAGGTAGGTTCTGTCTTTGAGGTGGTTGTATTGGAGGTTGTAGTGATCTTTTATAGGGATTTATAAGTACATATATTACACAGTACATATTTCATGTATGCATACTGCACTTTATACAATCAGTGGCTATTCTCTGTACCGTCTCTCAAAGACTAAATTCTTTATAATAATTAATATAATATAATTTTACTTACATATTGCATAGTTCACTGTTTTATTTTACTGTTACTGGTTTTGTTTAAGTGTTATAAATGTGTGTATATAGTGTTAAAATAGGATATCGTATAGGTGTATATTGTTAAAGTTTTGTTTTCTTGCTATCACTTACTATCTCACTTACCGTTTGGGAGCTGCTGTAATAAAAACAATTTCCCTGCGGGATTAATAAAGTGTTTCTGATTCTGATAAATAAGTTCACCTGAGGGATGATGTTGATATGACTTCTGTTTGTGTTTCCAGTTCGACCAACTCTTCCAACATTTCTTTTTGAGGATCAACTAACTGAACACCCGTCCTCCCTGACAAATGCACACTCTCCAACAAACACACAGTCCCCTACAAAGACACAGTCCCTGACAAAGACACACTCCCCGACAAACACATTGACACACCCCACCTCCCCACCTCACCTACAGTCTGTCAGTCAGTTGAGACGAGCTGATTGGCTGCTGCGGGAATCTCCATACTCGGAGGGCGTGGCTGAGCACAAACAAAGTGGGACTTGTTGCGACTGCCTGTATTTCCATGGAGTCGATGGTGATGACCTTTCAGTGAGTCTGACCTTTGACCTTCTGCTGCTGAAATAAAACAGTAACTAAGTAATCATTTTTATTGTTATATAGACAGCAATGTTCTCAGTTTCACAATTCCCATAATGCTTTGGGGCATGTAAACAGGAGGTACAATGTGGTCATTAATTCAGTGAGTTAGCTGGGAGCTGTACATGTTTTAGTCTATTAGTTTTAGTCTGTTATTGTCTAGTGTTTATAGTGCTAAACGTGGAACTAACTGTGCCCATTTGACTGCACTGATACAACAGATCAACTGTCCTTAATAAATCTGTTGCGTGACGGTCGTGCTGGAGCCAAAATGCAGACAAACAGACAAAGGAGAAGGAACAAAACAGCAGTTTATTGAAACTGAGGCTAAGAGGTGAGGTAGTGTCTCCTGACGCAGTAAAGGCTGTGTAAGCAGGCAAGCTCACGGGGGGTAGAAGTAGGTAATGAGGGAGGTAGAAAGGTTGAGGCTAGAGCTAAAGGGTGCTGTGGCAGGGTGGATTGCTGGTTAGAGAGCTGGATCCTGAAGGCAGATAACACAGGTAAGTAATAAAGTTGGAAATCTCAGGTAGCAAAGTCACAAAAGGGCACACAGGCCAAACTACCACGAAGCGGTGACAATCTGGCAGTGAGAACACAGGAGGCCAGCCTCTAAGTACTGCTCCAGATGATGATCAGGCTCAGGTGTGTGCAGCCAGTTCCTCAGCCATCCAGCAAACCACACCTATCTCTGCCAAGAGAGCACACAGAGCCTAACCCCCAGCCTCAACACACCACAAAATCACTCTCTCTCTGTCTTTCATGTATGCCTAGCGTTCACATAAGCATTAGCATAACTACTGGTTCTCTCCACTGTAGAGCAGATGATGATTCACTAAAACACTGTTGGCTGTCTGTGTCGGACAACTGACAGTCACGTTGATGTTGCATCAACAGTGCAATGAAGTGATGTTGGCTGTTTCAGTGATCAAATAAATTTACAGACTGATTTAGCTTCATATTATCCAGTAATCTGATTGGCTGTGAAGAAACGAATTAGTTATGAGTTCATTAACGTCCTGTCTCCAAAAGTTTAATCGTCTTGTTTTCAAGGTCAAGAGATATGATGAAATCAACTGTAACTTCAAATGGTCATTAACAATCTATAAAAATGTGTGTGTGTGTGTGTTTGTGTTTGTGGTTGTGTGTAGTTTGTACCTGTCTCACCCTCTCAGGGTCTCACCTTGGCAGATGACCTGTCATCATATGATCTCATCCGTCTCGGCTTCATCTCACACATCGAGCTCTCCACCTTCCTGCTCACTTTGGGTGTCCAAATCAAACGCACCCGCCCGCTGCAGCACAGGACTCGGGGTGTGCTTCATTTTTACATCACAGTTTGAACAGAGCTGTGTGGTCAGAACCTGGATCAGAACCAGATCCAAATAAAACCATCACACTCATTATTACTGGCTCAGAATCTGGATCAGGACTCCATGTCTGATCTGTAGATTTTGTTACAGTGAAGATGAACAGATTGAATAAAAGTTTCATGGAGGCTGTGTCCTGTCAATTACGTGACCTCACAATGGGGCTTGGTCTCATCTTAACTAGGGGACGTGGTTTTAATTTATATCTGTAAACAACAAATATCAGCTGGGTGTTTAAATTAATTTTCCATCCATCCATCTCTAACTTCTTCTCCTCATCAGGGTCATGGTGGGCTGGAGCCTATCCCAGCTGACTGTGGGTGAGAGGCGGGGTCCATCATGGACAAGTCTCCAGCTCATTACAGGACACTTAGACAAACAACCATTCACACTCACATACACACCTATAGACAGTTTAAAGTCACCAGTTTACCTTTTAAGGTCATGTGACTGTGGGAGGAAGCCGGAGAACCTGGAGAGAACCCATGCAGACACAGAGAACCAGCTGAGGCTCAAACCTGTGAGAAGGCAGTGCTAACCATCTCATTTACATAATTTATCAAATCATTTAAATGTACTAAACTAACTTGTGTTTAAAGAACACATTCAGAAACAACAGCTCTTCAAGGTTTTTACCTGTTTGTCAAATTCAAATTCAACTTTATTGGCAGTAATTATTATTCATGTTAATTCATGTTTTAAGTATTTTAAAAGAAAAATCAAAATCTGAATTCTGTCTGTCTGTCTGTCTTTCAGACAGTGGTGTGTTTGGTGTTCCTCTTAACTCGCTGTTAGAGAAAGACAGGAAGAAGTTTCCTGAAGTCAAAGTTCCTGTCGTCTTCCAAAAGGTAAAGAGTCTGTCTTTCATCTCAGATAAGATGCCCTCAGATTATTTGAACTGAGATTTCTCCAGAAGAACATGAATCTGACCTCTGATCAGATCTTTTAAACATGATGGATAAAAATATTTCAGCCACATTATAGCAACGATTTTCACAAGAAGATAAACCTGTACTGTGTGTGTGTGTGTGTGTGTGTGTGTGTGTGTATAGTTGTTGTGTGTTTTAGAGCAGAGCGGCCTGCAGACTGAAGGGATTCTCAGAGTACCGGGGTCAGCTGCTCGACTGAAGGTAGTGCACACACACACACACACCCCTAAATTCCACCATGTTCGCGTGTGCTGAGTTTGCAGCATTGATACGCAGCTGTTCTAGTCAATGTTTCAAAGCCTACCGGCCCTGCTTCAAAATCAAAACACCCTGTGCAAACTGTAGATTGTAAAAACAGCCAAAAGGAAAACAATTTAACTACAATTTGCCCAGTGGGGTTTTGGGTCAAAGATGTTTCTGTTATTTTGTCCACCCAATGTCTCCCTTTGTCTTGTTGCCAGTGTGTTTCATCCCGTGCGTCCACCACAGCCCTTGACCCAAGTCCACAGCCCAAGTATTTCTTCAAGCCTGTTTTCGCCTCAGCGCGTCCTCAAAAGAGTGATTTTGTATTTTTCATAGTTCAGTTTAGATTTTTTCTAGTGCTAGATTTTCAGTTCAGCCCATTGTTTTTCCTCCTTAGGCGTGACTTTTATTTCTTGCCCTTATATTAGTCTGCCTCCAGTTTTAGGAGTGATTTTTAGTTTAGCTATTTCTTTATTAGATTAGGTTATCCTCCGGCTGGAGCATCTGTTGTTTGAAGCAGTGTTTTTGTAGACATAGATAGTTTAAGTTGTACGTCCTCCGACTGTAGTGAAGTTTTGTTACATTCCATAGCCATTTATTTTGCTCTCCTTAGAGCCGTAGTTTTCATAGCTTTGTCATAGCCTGAGTAGTTTTCATAGCCCGTTTTGTTTCATCACTTTTGTAAGAGGCGCGCCTTGTGCCACTCAATAAAGCCTGCTGGTTTTTGACACCATCTCTGCGCCTGAGTCCTGTGTCCTAGTCTGGTTCTTGACACCCAATATATCTTGAAAAGAGGTGGACAAAATAACAAACGCCTGTCATCATACCAAAGACCTGAAGGTGTTCTGTAACATCTAGGTGTCAAATGGACCAATCAGGACACACCACCTCCAGCTCATCAGTGTTATATCAAAACAAAGTTTTTATATATCAAAATAACATGAGTGAACACCTGTCTTTCTGTCTGTCTGTCTATCTGTCTTTTTGTCTGCAGTACCTACGTAGAGAGTTAGACAGGTGTTGTGGAGGGTTTGACTGGTCTGAAGTCAGACAGGTGGATGCTGCGGGTCTGCTGAAGCTTTTCATCAGAGAGCTGCCAACACCTCTGCTGACACAAACACATCTCTCCACCTACCACTCAGTGCTTGGTACACACACACACACACACACACACTGTGGAGACCTGCCCTTTGCCCCCCACTAAAGTCTGTTTGACTTTTGATGTGTGTTCAGGTATCTCATCGGTGGTCCACCAGGTTCAGGCTCTGCAGCTGCTGGTGTTGTTGCTTCCTGAAGCAAACAGAGAAACACTCAAAGTAAATTTACACCCACAGTTCACAATATCATTACTTCACCATGACAACAGTTCACCACAGGTAATCTCCTTAGTACAGGTGTGTTCACAGGTGTACAACAGGATACCCAATCACATAGTTTGATTAAAAAAACAAGCTTTACACCAGATGACAGAGAAACACCCCTCCTTGCATCTTAAATGTTATAAATATAAACCTGCCATTGTTGCCGTGGTTACAGATAAACCTTGACCTGTTTGATGATGTGTTTCCATGGTAATAGGCCCTGCTGGTTTTCCTGCGTAAGGTTGTCTCTCATCAGGACCAGAACAAGATGTCTCTGTGGAATGTCTCCATGGTAATGGCACCCAACTTGTTCTCCTGCCATCACCACAGAAACAAGTTTTCTATTGCCAAGCAACAAGAAGAGATGGAGGAAGCGGTGGGCGGAGCTCAGCTGGTCCAACTGATGATCCTACATCAGGACCTGTTGTGGATTGTGAGCCAGAGGACACACTTCCACAGCCAGTGACATCTCTGTCTTTGTTGTCAGTGATATCACTTTCTGTTTTCTTTGGTAGGTCCCCAGCTTCCTACTGTCTCAGGTGAGACAGATGAACCAAGCATCCAATCAGAAACAGCTCAGCCTGACTAAGACAAAAACACGACTGCTGAGGAAGAAGAACGACAAGAACGACAGAAACCAGGTAAGACGGCCAACCGGGTAAGACAGAGTATTACTTGACTGAAGCTGCAGGTACACTGCATAATCAGCCATTCCAATGATGACTTGATAAGTGTCAGAGCAGATCAGGTGATGATGAGAGTTTGACTGGTCTGATCATCTGATTGGTCATTGCAGCGTGATGTCAGGTTGTGTTTCTTCTAGAGTTGCACGATACCCACGGTATACACGGTACCCCGCGGTGCCAAATCATAACCGTCGCTACTATACTAGAAATTTTACACGACGGTACTACCGTGGATTACTATACTACCGGTGCCAGTTTCCGCTACATAGCGGCCGCCTCTGCTCTCCTCCCGGCTTCTCACTGCATGCTACTCCTTTGTAAACAAACCAACATGGAACCGCAACCGAACTACACAGCTGCTGAATGATTGGCTGTTTGCCTGTTACTGGTGACGTCCAGGGATATGATAGGCTGTTTCCGCACGCTGGGTCCGCCCGTCTGTTAGCTGATTGGCTGTTCGTGTGTTTCTGCCGGCAGAAACAAAGCTCCGCTTCGATAGAAACTCGCTTCAAAACAAACAACAAGCTAAAGTTCTGTCTCGCCCAGACACGAGACAACACACTCACCATGGCAGAAGCACCGGGCCCGAGCAGCGAGTCTGCCGTGGCGTCTTCGTCAGTGGCAACACTAATTTTGCTTAAAAAACAAACGTCGTTGTTTCAAACTAACTTGTACAAATACATTGCAGTTTATAAAAATAATAATAATAAAAAAAGGCCGCAGTATCGCGATAATACCCGGAACCGCGATACTTTGTCTGGTATAGTATCGTGGTTACTCATTTTAGTATCGTGACAACTCTAGTTTCTTCAAAAGTTGAATCCGGGTGAAAAGCTCAGTACCCCGTTCAAATGAACGACTGAGGTTTCAAAGCACTGTTTCACTATTTCCTGTGTAATCACAATGCGGGTTCACATCACATCATGTCATTCATACCGGAGACAGCGTCTAATTTTACACACAAATGTGTGAGAGAAGAAATAAAACGAGCGAGACGGTTCATGATGGACAAGGTTTTTTCACTGTCCCATGTGATGTCATCAGTGTGTGTACCTACAGATCACGGAGCTGTGTGAAGGTGTGATCAGGGTTCATGCACCCCTTCACACAAAGGTCTCCATGGCAATACAGCTTGACGGACAGATAAGAGCCAAAGATGTCACTGCCCGCTTTGAGTGTGACAACAGGTAACAAATACACACACACTTGCTTAACTTCATCAGTATCAATATGTGACTGTCTCTCTCTGTTTGTGTACCAACAGTCCAGCTCAGTGTCTGTATGAGGTTGGAGGAAACATCAGTAAGTCTGTGAACATAAACATGTAAACATACACAAACACACTACACAGCATTTTAAACAGGATATTAAATAAACAATTTGTCTGTGTCTTTCTACTTCTGCCTCTCTGTCTGTCTGTCTGTCTGTCTCTGAGGTGAGCGTCGTCTCCATCCAGACTGTGTGCTGATGGATGTTTACAGAATAAATCCTCAATGTGATTGGCTGATCAAACGCTGATACATAACTCCTGTCACATTCTATCTTTCCACCTTCGGGTTACCTGCACAATGTATTTTCTCACCACCTGCTCAGCTGTGTCACATGATCTGTCTCACCACATGTGTGACATCACAGCAGTGGCATCAAATCTCATCTGTTAAACTTTGTTTTAAAACCAGACTGTCAATAATAAACCTCTTACTTTGTAATTTCTCTTTATTGTTTAAATGTTTTTGAAGACACAACAGGAACTCAATCGTGTTCTTTGTTAAGTGTTAATTATCAGGTCAAACGTTGGCTCATTGTTGATGTAAAAGTTCTCAAAAATAAAAACAAAAAGCTGTTGATAATGTTTTATCTCCTGCTGGTCAGTGTGAAATATTAACCCATAAACACTTCATAAACATCATGTAAACATCAAATAAACATAATTTAAAGAGTGAGTGAGTGAGTTAGTCAGTGAGTGAGGACAACCCTCAAAGAAGACTGAGCCCTGATTAAGGTCCTGCTGTCTGGAACACCATACACTGTGTGCTGTTCCTAGTAGGGCTGCAGCTATCAAATTCCATAGATTAATTGAGTAATCAGATAAAATGATTACTGTAATTTCTGGACTATTTAGCGCACCTGAATATAAGCCACACCAGCTACAAATACATTTTGTACATATATAGGCTGCACTTGAATATAAGCTGCAGGTTTTCATGTTGTAACATGAGGTATTTACACAGAAAGTTGGTACACAGAAGATTTTTTTTTTTTTTTAGTTGAAAGACTTTTTTTTTCAAACTGCCTGAAAATTGGCAGTACGGCACCAACACGGCATCAACACGGGATGCCAAGATTACGTGCAGTAGCTATATTTTCTTCTTTGATGGCCAGATCAATTGCGTTTAACTTAAAAGTTGCATCATATGCATTTCTTCGTGTGTTTTCCATGATGAGGGTGTGTGCATGATGCACAAAATGACAGCCGGCCTTTATATGCACTGGCCAGACATGTGCTCCGCCCTCAGCCATCAGGTGCGTCATCAGATCCTCCCCCTATAGTTTCAGACCTTCCGATCCCGTAACTCCCATAACGCAAGGCTTGTTTGCCTTTGCGATTATTCAAAAAATAAACACTTACTGTGTTTGTGCTTTATTTAGCGGTTAGGGTTAGGGTGCGGGGAATACTCCCTCCGGTACGGGAGGGAGGGTGCGCGGGCCCTCCACCCGGTGGGCCTCCCGTATCCCCAGTCCCGCGAAGGTTGTGGATTACGGCGGGGACGCCTGCCGTAATGGACTGTTGTCCATCTTCCATCCATGGTGGAAAAACGTTTCTTTTCTCCCGAACACGGGAAGGAAAAAAGAAAAAAATTTTTTTAAATCTAATAAAAACTAAACTCAGGCTTCTTAAATTTAAAATATATTTTTTTATTTTTATAACAAAATCAAAAATCAAAATCAAAATTAACAGCTGTACAAAAATAAAAAAGGTGTGCTCCGGCAACGTTTCGACCTGTGGGGTCTTCTTCAGGCCTGCACACCTCTCTAACAATGCTCTCTCAATGCTCTCTCCTCCAGAGTCCAAGTAGAAGTGAGCTCCTGCTCTCCTTCTCCCCTTATATACCTCACCGGGCTCCGCCCCCTTGTGTCTCCGGTAAGTTTCCGGTAAGTTGTCCGGTACACACATTTTAACTATGTACAATGCAGTTTTGCATTAAATTAACTAACAACAAATTAAATAAATAACCAAACTGTGTTTTTACATTCATATAGATATTACAACCATAATACAATATATTTTTTAAATATGTACAAATGTCTCTATATGAACTATTTACAATATTTACATACAACTTAACCTAAACATATGAAATTAAAATACAATTATTTTCAAATGTATCAAAAATAATAAAAGTGTTTTTAAATGTATAAGATATTTTTAAACTTATTTTTCAAGCCAAGAGGTAAGTGTAAAAGGTAAGTATTGAATTGAAAATAAAGTAAAAAATAAAAATAAAGATTACGAATCCGTTAGGGTTTGAAAAAGGTAAGTATAAAGGGTTAAGGTTAGAGTAACAGGTAAGTATAGGTTAAAATGACAGGGTTAGGGTTAGAAAAGGTAAGTATGGTGATAGTTATGTTTTGGCACAGTTAGGGTTGGGATGGTTAGGGTTAGGGTTGAGTCAGGGTTAGGGTTAGGGTTAGGGCAGGGTTAGGGTTAGGGTTAGGGTAGGGTTAGGGTTAGGGTTAGGAAAGGTAAACATGGTGATGGTTAGGTTAGGGTTAGGGTTAGGTTAAGGTTAGGGTTAGGAAAGGTAAGTATGGTGATGGTTAGGTTTAGGCACAGTTAGGGTTAGGGTTAGGGTTAGGAAAGGTAAGTATGGTGATGGTTAGGTTTAGGCACATTTAGGATTAGGTTAGGGTTAGGTTAGGGTTAGGGGAACTGGTAAGTATGTAGTTAAGGTCAGAATAATAGACAAGTATAAATTAGAATGACAGGTAAGTAGATGTTAGATTAGAAATGTATGAAGTAAAAAGGTAAGTAAAAAGGTAAGTAACTACACATCAATTTTGTTTTACATTCAACCCAAACGGTTGTTTTGTCCCCAACCAAAATATCCATCGTTTTTCCCTGTTTTTCCTCTCAATATCCGACCAATTAACATCCTTCTGTAGTCCTGCTATCCTCATAGCTT
>NC_040018.1:27097554-27102340 GCF_000972845.2 Larimichthys crocea | reverse complement strand
GTGTTTCTGCAGGTAGGTTGTTGGATGTTTCCTTGTTGTTGTTGGTTTCTGGTCCTGCGTGGAGTCTAGGGGGGATGAAACTGAAGGAGCAGTGTATGTTCTGCTTTTCCCCGTTAAAAACCAGTCCACTTAAAAACAACGTTTCCCACCTGCTAAAAAGGGCACCCTCCCTGTTGAAAAAAGGGATGAGGTTCCACTCCTTCCCAGTTGTTAAAAAAGTAGGGAGAGGAGGGGGTATTGTCCTTTTCTCAGGCAGAGCCAATCCACAAAAGATGACTAAAAGCACTTATCTTTATTCAAAAAGGTGTTAAAAAAAGGATGGTAAAACAAGTAAAAGACTAAAAAGGAGTAAAAGGTTACGTTACCGTTGAGTGGGTTTTCGAAATTCTCCTGACGTTTCGCAAGAATATTGCTTCTTCAGAGGAGTAACTCCAGTACACAGCTCTGCCGGTTTTTGTATGTTGGAGGAAGGGGAGGATAAAAAGTGAAGCAATGGCTCAGTGAGCAACAATCAGTGCTCTCAACCGGGAGGTCCGGGCTCAAGTCCCCGCTCAGTCAACCTAAGGTGTGCAGCGGATCCCCTATATTGATGGGTGGTGTGATTAAAAAGTGGACCCGCCTGGGAGGGTGGGGGCTCAAGATCCCCTGGGCCCATATTCCTTTGGTAATTGGAAAAAATTTTTTGGAGGTTTTCAGTGGATCAACGGCACGGGCAAGGTTAGGGTTGGGGTTGGGTTAGGGTTAGGGATCAGGGATATGCTAGAGTGCACTGGCCTGTTGATCCACTGTAGTATATTTTATAGAAACAGGTATATGTTATTTATTTGAATTAGAGAGAGAAAATTTTTTTATTTTATTTTGGAGATTGGGCCCAGGGGTGCCTCACTGACTGTTGTAGCCAGGCAGAGGTTTGGCGAGAAGGATCTGCTCCTGTTCCCCATCCCGGAGGATCCGGGTTCGAAACCCGGGCAAAGGAAGAGAGCCGATCATCCCGGGCAAGGAGCATCGGGAGCGCAGAGCCAAGGGCCCCACCTATTTAGTTAGAGGCTAAGGCATAAATACATAAATATATATAAAATAATTAAAGTTAAGTTAAGTTAAAATTAAGTTATCTGCCAGGACCAAGTACAATTCATGTAGTAAAATCATAGGTGCTTGTTTTAAAATTCAAATGGTAGCATGCTAGTATATAAAATTTGTTGACACACAAAGAGAAAAAACAATAAACGCATGGGTCTCCTGCAGCCACTTCCCATCCCCTCCAGACCGTGGTCCGACATCTCGGTGTCGGGTTAGGGTTAGGCTCCCCCTTGGTCGGAGAGACACAATCCAGGTGTCTACAGAAAGGTCTGGCCGAGGTGAGCGCAAGTCAATTGGATTGGATTCTCCTGGTAGCTCCCCCGCTGAGCTAGGTTTAGAGATAGTGTTAGGGTTAGGGTTAGGGTTAGGCTCCCCCTTGGTCGGAGAGACACAATCCAGGTGTCTACGGAAAGGTCTGGCCGAGGTGAGCGCAAGTCAATTGGAACAGATTCTCCTGGTAGCTCCCCGGCCGAGCTAGGTTTAGAGATAGTGTTAGGGTTAGGGTCAGGGTTAGGGTTAGGCTCCCCCTTGGTCGGAGAGACACAATCCAGGTGTCTACGGAAAGGTCTGGCCAAGGTGAGCGCAAGTCAATTGGAACGGATTCTCCTGGTAGCTCCCCCGCCGAGCTAGGTTTAGAGTTATTTTTAGGGTTGGGGTTGGGGTTAGGGTGCCAGGGATATGCTCTGTTGCACTGGCCTGTTGCTCCGCTGTTGTATGTTTGAGAAATCTCCTGTGTTTACAGTTAAGTTTTGGTAATGTTAGGATCGGGTCAGAGGTCGCCTCACTGACTTCTGGGTCAGGCAGAAGCTTGGCAAAGGTGGAAGGTTCATCTCCCCCATCCGGAAGGACCGGGTTCAAGTCCCGGGCAGGGGAAGAGGGCCGCCAACATGGGCGAAACCCCGGGGAGCATAGAGTCAGCTCAGTGAGTCTTTTGTTTAAAATGTTCTAAAAGGATTTTAGGGAACCAATTGGATATTTATTAAAACCTGATGCTAATTTATGGACTAGAATTCATATGTGTGGTGATCAATAAAAATTCATATACAACTTCATGCAATGCACTCTCAACCTGATTAAAAACATATCTACAAAAGGTAGGAAGTACATGCAGAAACAAACACACTGGGACAAAAAGAAAAAAGGGGTGGCAAACTCACCCATCATCACTCAACCAAAAAAACGTCGATAAATTAGCACATAATTGGATAAATAAATAAGTCAATAATTAAAAATAAATAAATAAAATAAATAAAGTTTGAAGTCCATAAAAGTCCATGCTGGCCCAAGGTGAAAAAACTCCCTGTGGGTCCCGCCCATTCCAGAAGGAGAACCTAAAAATTCTCCTTCTCATTCAGGCCCCTTGGGGCCCTGGTATCTAGTTTTAAAATCCACATTTTCTCGGCCCTCTTCCTCTGCCCGGTAGTCCATCTCTCATTGGCCTCCACTCCTGTAATGATGAGTTTATTGGTGCCGTGTTCTTGAAAGTGTTGTCCCAGGGTGGTTCTGAGTCTATTTTTGTTGATGTTGTAGATGTGTTGTTTCAGTCGGATGTGTATACTGTTTTTTGTCTCGCCTATGTAGTGTTTATTGCAGTTTGTGCAGGTGATGATGTATACTGTGTTGGTAGTCTGAAGAGTAAGTCGTCCCATGGTCGGGTAGGAGGTGTTGCTGTAAGTGTTGGTGATGAATTTCCTGTTCCTGTAGTGAGT
Organism: Larimichthys crocea; assembly: GCF_000972845.2. Classification (NCBI taxonomy): domain Eukaryota; kingdom Metazoa; phylum Chordata; class Actinopteri; family Sciaenidae; genus Larimichthys; species Larimichthys crocea. The sequence goes on along the minus strand of NC_040018.1, from coordinate 27,099,551 downwards.
GCTGTGTTCTGTGTATGGTTGTGGTCTATGGTCCGTGTATTTGGAGTGTACCAGTATGTCCTGTAAGTTTTTGTTTCTTCTGAAGGCGGAAATGGGCTTGGAGTTATGGAAGGCTGGATGTTGTGTTTGTAGATGGGTGAAGTTGTGTTTGATGCTACGGTGTAGTTGAGTGATTGTGTGTGAAAAAGTGGAAATGAATGGAATGATGTGTGTGCTGCTGATGTTACCCTGGAGCTTGGTTGGGTCTGGTCCCAAAGGAGGGGGATGAGGGTTAGGGTTAGGGAAGGGATAAGGGAGGGGGTTAGGGTTAGGAAGGGGGTTAAGGTTAGGGTTAGGGTTAGGGTTAGGGTTGGGGTTAGGGTGCCAGGGATATGCTAAAGTGCACTGGCCTGTTGCTCCGCTGTCGTATGTTTTTGAGAAATCTCCTGTGTTTACAGTTAAGTTTTGGTAATGTAAGGATCGAGTCAGAGGTCGCCTCACTGACTTCTGGGTGAGGCAGAAGCTTGGCGAAGGTGAAAGGTTCATCTCCCCCATCCGGAAGGGCCGGGTTCAAGTCCCGGGCAGGGGAAGAGGGCCGATCATCCCTGGCAAGGAGGATCGGGAGCGCGGAGCGGAGTCAAGGGCCTCACTTCTTATGATAAAAATTCCAAGCCATAAATATCGATATATATATAAAAATTAAATAATTTAACTGCCTGACGGGACCAAGTAAATTAATGTCATAAAAAAAAAAAAGGTTTTAAAATCAGAGGTAAAAACCGATGCAATAGCAATAAACATGCATGAAATCCACAATCATAAACAAAGTGGTATGGAGAATGAGTTGAGCCCCCATTAATTCATCAATTAATAATAAGTTTTAAAATAATAAATAAAGAAATAAATAAATAAATAAATAAATAATAAAACATAGATGTCCATGGGGTGTGGCAATAAAATAAATAAACACAAATGTGGACAACAAGGTGAGCTAAAATGGGATAAAAAAACTGGGGGGCCTTTTTCCTTGTGTTAGGTTATTAATTATTTATTTCATCAATTATTGTGGTCCCCCTGGGCCAAGAGGCAAGCCCCCCAGCGCTCCTGAGTCCAAGGGGGCCCGCGGATTCAACCCGGACCGCTCCATCCAGGAGTAAAGGACTAAAAGTTTTCTTTTTCCATTCAGGGCCCCGTTGGGGCCCGGGTACTAGTTGTTAAATCCACATTTTTCCTCTGCGGCCCTTTCCTCTGCCCGGTACCATCTCTCATTGGCCCACACTCCTGTATGATGAGTGGAGTGGTGCCGTGTTCTTGAAAGTGGTGGCCCAGGGGTGTTCTGAGTCTATTTTCTTTTATGTTGTACGATTTGTTTTGTTTTAGTCGGTGTTATACGGTTTTTTGTCTCGCTATGTAGTGTTATTTGCAGTTTAGTGCATGTGGATTGATGTATACTGTGTTTGGGTATCTGAAGAAGTAAGTCGTCCCATGGTCCGGAGGATAGGAGGTGGTTGCTGTAAGGGTTAGTGATAATTTCCTGTTCCTGTAGTGAGTGCTGTGTTCTGTGTATGGGTGTGGGGTCATGGAGTCCGTGTCTTAAGGTTAGGTTAGGTTAAGGGTTAGTGTTAGGTTGTGCGTGGTGTAGAGAAAGGCCGGCAACAGCCGGCCGTTGAGCACTGGCCAAACATCGCACCGACCTCGGCCATCGAGAGTGCACCAGACCCTCCCCACGTGTTTAAGACCTTCATCCGTAACCCATACGCAAGGCCTGTTTGCCTTTCGATATTCAAAAAATTACCACTTTCCTGTGTTTTGTGCTTTATTTATTTACTCTGCCTGGTTGCAACAGTTTCTCGGATCTATTTCGTCTTCAGCAGGCGGACATAGTACATGGTTTTCCTCTATGAGGTTTATTCCTTTTTTCCTTTTTTCAGGCTCTCAGGTAAGTATGTGGATCTTTGCTTTTTTTGTTCCCTTTTTTCAGGTTTCAGGTATATATGTCCTTTCTGTTAGGTTTTATT
>NC_040018.1:27097240-27097544 GCF_000972845.2 Larimichthys crocea | reverse complement strand
TAAATTTAACTGACTGCACCAATTTTCTAGGATGTGTTTTGCTGTGTTTGGTTTCCAGTGAATGTTATCTTGTTCTGTGGTGAAGGTGTCGTGTGGGATTTCTGTTAAAAACGGGAGGTGTGTGGCTATGGTGTTGTTGATTAATTTAAGGTTGTCCTGCTGTTTTTGTGTGAGATTGGGGGAATAATTCATTATGGGGAAATATATGTCTGCATTTGGGAAGGTTACAGTGGCTAGTTTGTAAAGGGCTTTTAGCTGTTTGCATGGGGTTAGGGTTAGGGTTAGGGTTAGGGTTAGGGTTAGG
>NC_040018.1:27073080-27097210 GCF_000972845.2 Larimichthys crocea | reverse complement strand
GCATACGCCAATATTTACATGAGCGAGTGGGAGCGAGAAGCACTGGCCAAGTGTACCCACAAGCCACTAATCTACCTCCGCTTCCTCGATGACACTTCGGCACTGGACCCACGACATCGAACATTCCAAACATTTATCAAAACCCTCAACGGTCATCACCCAACAATCAAAGTTAAACACACCATAGACCGGACACAGATCAACTTTTTGGACACAACTGTTTTCTTTCAGCCCTCCACCACATCTCACACCCGTCTTCATACCAAAGTCTATTTCAAAACCACCGATACACACGCACTCCTACACAAGAACAGTTATCACCCCAAACACACCTTCCGTGGCATCATCAAATCCCAAATTATCCGCTTCCACCGAATCTGTTCCCAACAATCTGATTTTAATAAGGCAACATCACTACTCTTCAAAGCACTGCGTAATAGGGCCTATTCAAAACGCTTCCTCCCCGCCAGATCAAAAACAGTACTTGGCCAGCCTCGCTCCACACCGCTCTCACACTCCACCAGCTCCAGCCCAGGTCTCAGTCACAACCCCCAACAAGAAAGTGGTACAGGGTCTGGTCCCTAACCCCAACCCCTACCCTAAACAGGGGTGTGGTGCAAATCTTTGGCCCATGGCTGTCCCGTGTATCTGTAAGTAGTTTTGATTATTGAATACAAAGTCATTGTTATTTAGGCAGATGGTTAAAAGTTTGATGAGTTCTTGGTCCGGTCTATTGCTGTCTGGATATTGTTGAAAAATGGAGGTGACTGCTTTTAATCCTGTGGTTGTGTTGATGTTAGTGTATAAACTATCGATATCAATTGTGAATAAATAAGACTTGGAGGGGACAGCCATGGGTCGGATGGTGTCTAAGAAGTGATATGTGTCCTTGATGTAGCTGGGGTGTTTTGTGGAGAGAGGTCCGAGGAAGTGTTCGATATATTCTGTGATTTTGTAGGTTGCGCTGTTACAGTCTGAAACAATTGGTCGACCAGGAGGAACCTCACAAGGGATAGTCCAGGTATGTGGTTCTTTATGGATTTTTGGTAGTAAATAGAAGTGTCTGTTGCGTGGGTTGTCTGGTCCGAATAGGTAGTCTTTCTGTTTGGCTGAAATGTGTTTGTTATGGTATAGTGTTTGAATAATTTTCCTGACTGCTACCTGTGTTTCTAATTGGATGCTTGTTTCTATTGTTTTGTAATGTGTTGTGTTGGAGAGTTGACGGTGAGCTTCTATTAGATATTGGTGTCTGTCCATGATTACTATTTTGGAACCTTTATCTGCTGGTTTGATGATGATGTTTGGATTGTTTGTGAGTGCTCTTAAGCCCTGTCGTTCGGCCTCCGACAGATTGTCTGCTGTATCTGTCGGAGGCCGATATCTACGGAGAATTTTTCGGTTGTTGTGAAGGTGTTGCCGGATTGGAGAGGATAGTTGTTCTGTGGTGGGTTCCCAATTGGATGGGTGTGTGAATAATTTCTTGCTTTGGTGTGGTTGGTTGTGGAAATGTTCCGTTAATTTAAGGCGTCTGTGGTATTGGTGAAGGTCCCTGTGAAGTTCCTCCTGGTCGAACCTGGGTGGATTTGGGATGAAGGATAAGCCTTTTTCCAATAATGTTATTTGAGATTGTGTGGGTTTGAATAGTGTGGACAGATTGAGAATGTTGGAGGTAGAGCTCCAGCCCAGGTCCAGGTCTGTTGGAAATGGTTCCTGAGTCGGTTTGGTTGTAATTATAAATTTAACTGACTGCACCAATTTTCTAGGATGTGTTTTGCTGTGTTTGGTTTCCAGTGAATGTTATCTTGTTCTGTGGTGAAGGTGTCGTGTGGGATTTCTGTTAAAAACGGGAGGTGTGTGGCTATGGTGTTGTTGATTAATTTAAGGTTGTCCTGCTGTTTTTGTGTGAGATTGGGGGAATAATTCATTATGGGAAAATATATGTCTGCATTTGGGAAGGTTACAGTGGCTAGTTTGTAAAGGGCTTTTAGCTGTTTGCATGATGTAAGTTTGGGGTCCTGGTCTCTATTGTTGATTCCAATGGATAGGATGACTATTTTTGTTGTAGGATTTGGGATGGTTTTTTCGCAGATTTTAAGAAAGTGGTACAGGTTTGCTCCAGGGTAACTGTCTAACTGAATCTGTGGGTTGTGGTGTGGTGGAATTCTGTTTATATTGGAGTCACCAAGTACCAGGACTGGTTTTCTGCCTTTAAAAAACCAGTCCTGGAGTTTACGGTTGGGTCTGCTAAGGTGATAGGTGGGTTTGAATTTGCCGGGGAGGATTGGTGTGAGTGTACGCTGACGGGGGGGAGAGTCCAATAGTGAATCTGAAGTATTGAGTTTTCTGTTAGCCGGTGGGCTGATCTCTGGGCCGGCATGGCTCACTGCAACGGCCCCAGGACTATGTTTAGAGGAGGGTTCAGATTGGGATTTCATGCCGGTGGATTTGGCTTTGAAGTGCCCTTTCATCATGTTTTTCCCCTCCTCTTTCTGTTCCGGTAGGGACCGCTGAGGAGCCACGCCAGCACTTGAGTCAGCGCCACCTGCAGGTGTAGAGCGGAGGGGTGAGATGGTTTCTGGAATCAAAATGGAGACGTTTGAGTTACTGTGTGTAGTGAGTGAGATGGAGTGTAGGTCCGGAGTGATGTTCAGCTGGTCCGGAGGTCTGTGAATTTGGGCCTGTGTGAATATTTTTCTATTGTTTAGTGGTGGGGTGAGTGTTGTGGAGGGTGGAGTGGGTTGAGGTGATGGTTTGGCTGCCATGGTACAACTGTTCCTGGTCTGGGGGATTGGGGACAAGTCTGGTCGTTGGTCATTTATTGTGTCTGTTATTTTAACCTGTCTTGAAGTTTGTGGTGTGGAAGTCTGTGGTCCTGGTGGAGTCTGTTTGTTTTCTGTGGTTATGGGAGAGGTGAAGTGGGGGTTCGGAGGTTTCTGAGTTGGTGGTGGAAGTTGTGTCTGTCGGGGGGGTTGAGGTCGGGGGATGATCGGTCCAGTCCTGGGGGGCATTGTAGTCGTTTTGTAAATGGGGAGTCTGGGTGTGGAGAGTGCAGTCTGGTCCGGTCTATGTGGCTGTGTTGGAGTGGGGAGGAGGGGTGTTCTGCTCTGATGTTGTCTATTGTAGTTGGTTATGTGTTCTGAGAGAGTAGTTTGCTGGCCAAGAGAGAGGACTGTGGTCTTGTGTGGTGCAGGCAGGGGAGGGAACTTCTCCTCATCCGAAAGTTCCGGGATGGGGGAGAGGGAGACACCAAGCCTCTGCCTGGTTTGGTAAATGGCTGGTGGTTTGGTGTATGTAATGGTGGCGGTGTTTGAGTGTCCATGTATGATCTGTTCTGCTGTTTGTAATGTTTCTATTCTAAGTCGAGTGTTGTATGTTTTACGTGCCCATCCTGTAGCTATCTGTAGGGCCGTACTGTTGTAAGTGAGGTTACTAAGGGTAAGTATGGTGTGTTCGTAGTGTTCATGTAATATGTTCATGTTTGTAGTCATCCAGTGTGTTGTATTGTTCTGAACCTTAATTCTTGTCTCCTGTGTAGGTGCGGCGGGTTTGATGAAGTCAGTGAGGCGATTCACCTGTCTCATCATCCCAGGCGGGAAGGAACCTGAAGAGATGGCGTGATTGATAATGTGTTTGTGATGTATGGCTTGTATTAATTTAAAATATTGCTTACTCATGTGTCTGGTTTCTGTGTCTGGTGGCTGATTTATGGTAGAGGATGTGTTTCTGGTTATGTCTGAAAAGAGTGTCTGTTGTGTGCTAGCCGTCATGGGTGGTCTGTGTGTGTGTGTGTGTGTGAGTCTGTGTGAGCTGGTCTGGTTTCCACTCAATGGCAAGGCCTTTACTCTGTGTGAATTCATGTTTTTAATCATCAGGTGGGGTGGGTTCTTACCTTAGGGATGTGCGGTGTTCTGCCGGGTGGGTCCTTCCAGGTGTATCTTTTTAGATGTTTCTTTTCCTTTTAGTTCAGGTTCAGTAAAGGGTCTGGAGGGGGTGAGACTTGGAAAGATAGACAGTCTTTTTCCTGCACTTCTCTGCCTCCAAAAGATGTTCTTTTGCCTGTATGATAGGTCCCGGTTCCCGTAAAAAGGAAGGTAAAAAAGGAAAGTTCGAGTCCCTCCCAACAATGGTTTAAAAGGAGGTCAGGAGAAGAGGAAGTGTGTGCATTAAAAATGGCGTTAGTGCCATAAGAGGGAAGAGTTAAAATTGATGGAGATTCCATCAAGGGGGAGGGGGAGTGTGTGCATTAAAAGTGGCGTTAATGCCATAGGAGGGAAAAGTTAAAATTGATGGGGGTTCCATCAAGGGGGGGGGGGGGGGGGGGGGTTGGTTTGGGTAGGGAAGAGGAGGTGTGTGCATTAAAACGGCATTAGTGCCATAAGAAGGAGGAGGTTTACATGTCCCGTAGGGGGATCGAACCATAGTCTTCGGTATGGGGGGCTGAGTATTGTTCCATTAAGCCATGGAGGTAATAGCAAGCGAGGGTATAGGTAATTCATAATAAAGAATTTTTAATAATAAATTAATAAATATATGTACATAAATAAGTGCTAAAATCATAGAGGGGCACACAAACAAACCAATATAAAATATTTTAAGTGAAAACATTGATGTCTGAAAATGTAAAGCGGCATGCCGAGAAGTTACCCTGCCTAAAAGGCTTTTTCTCCAATGGGTTAGTTTTCCCAGCGGAGTTGAACCTTGAAGACAAGGTGGTTTCCCCTGCACTATGTGGGAGCAGTAGTATGTGTAGGATTGTTGGATGATAAGGGAAAAAAAAAAAAAAAAAAAAAAAAAAAAAAACGGGAGGGGGTATTGAAGATGAGGGAGGAATGAAGTGGATTATTTTAAATATCATTGAGACCGTGTGGAGTTGTTGTTCTGAGTTTATGTATCCAAATCTTTTCTATTCTTTTTCTTTGTTTTGTGGTCCAATAATCATTGTGTTCAAGTCCGGATATGATCAGGTGGCTGGAGGGGTGGGTTTGAAAATGCTGAACGAGGGGAGTGGTGAGTTGGCCTTTGTTGATATTGTATAAGTGCTGTGATAAGCGGGTATGGATGGAATGTTTTGTTTCTCCTATATAATGTTTATGGCAGAGTGTACAGGTGATGATGTAGACTATGTTGGTGGTGTTGATGGAGGGTTGGCCTATAGTAGGATACTCTGTATTGGTGTAGGTGTTTTGAATGATTTTCCGGTGTTTATAGTGGTGGTTGTTTTGAATAGGTAATATGGGTGTGTGATCTGCAAACTTGGATCTGATTAGTGTAGAGTGTAAGTTCTTGTGTTTTCTATAGGCTGAAATGAGTTTATGGTTTGCAAAAGCTGGATGTTGAGAGTGAAGGCTGGAAAAATTGTGTTTGATTGTTCGATGGAGACCTGTTATTTGGTGAGAGAAGGTGGAGACAAAGGGAATAAGGTGTGTGGATGAGGGAAAGGTGAGTGAAGGATTAGAGGAGGGGGAAGAAGGAGGGGCCAGGCTCTGATTCGGGTAAGGGGGTTTGGGATTAGGGTTAGAGGAGGGAAGGGGATTCAGACCCTGGTTCGGGTAAGGGGATTGGGGGTTAGGTTTAGGGGGAAGGGATGGGGGGTGGTTAGGGTTAGGAAAAGAGGAGGGGGGAGGGGGATACAGACCCTTAGTCGGGTAGGGGAAAAGGGGCTGAGGGTTAGGTTCAGGAAGGGGGGATAGTAGGTGGTTGGGAAGAGGATACAAACCCTGGTTCGGGTGGGGGGGTAGGGTTTTGGGATGGGAAGTAAAGGAAGAATACAGAGTCTGGTTGGGGTGGGGTTTATTAGAGGATGATATTGGGTATGGTTGATTCTGAAGTAGGTGGGTGGGAGGAAGAGAGGAGGAGCGAGTGGGAGCGAGAGAAGCCAGGGTAGTGTTCTTTATGGTACGGAGGAAGCGTTTGGAGTAACCCCTGGATCTGAGGGTGTGAAAAAGGGTTTTGGTAGCTGTGTGAAAGTCCTGAATATTGGAGCAGATGCGGTGGAAGCGGATGAGTTGAGATTTGATTATACCCTTGAATGTATGTTTTGGGTGGTAACTGGATTTATGGAGTAAAGCGTGAGTGTCGGTAGGTTTGAAGTATACTTTGGTTTGTATTGTCTTTTTGTTATTGTTAGAGGGACCAAAGAACGTTGTTGTGTCCAAGAAGTTTATTTCCGTTGTGTTTATAGTGTGTTTGATTGATATGGAGGAATGGTGGTTGTTTAAGATGTTTATGAATTCTATAAGTCTTGCAGGGTCATGAGGCCAGATTCCGAAGATGTCATCTAGGAATCTCAGGTACAGTGTGGGTTGTAGTGGGCATTTTGCTAAGGCTTCTCGCTCCCACTCGCTCATATATAGATTGGCATAGGATGGGGCGAACCGTTGGCCCATTGCTGTGCCATGTGTTTGCAGATAGAATTGGTTATTGAACAGAAAGTCATTGTTCGTAAGGCACAGTTTCATTAAATTGAGTAGTTCTGTGTCTGGGCGGGATGGATCCGGGTTTCTATTGAAGATGGTGCGGATGGTCTGTAGTGCAATATCGGTGTTGATGTTGGTATACAGGCTGTCTATATCTATTGTGAAGAGGAGTGATTGTGGGGGAACTGTTATAGAGCGGATTTTGTCAATGAAATGATAGGTGTCTTTAATGTAACTTGGGTGTTGGGTGGAGAGAGGTCCTAAGAAGTGTTCAATGTATTGAGATATATGGTAAGTGGAGCTGTTACAGTCTGAGACTATGGGTCTGCCGGGAGGAACTTCAAAGGGAATGGTCCAGGTGTGGGGTTCTTTATGGATTTTAGGCAGGAGGTAAAAGTATCGGGGGCGTGGGTGATCTGGTCCTGAGAGAAAGTTTTTTTGTTTTGCATTAATGTATTTTTTGTGGTACAGGTTTTGTGTTATGGTTCTAAGTTTGACTTGTGTCTGGGGTTGAATTGTGCCTTCCAGTTTTTTGTAGTAGGTGGGGTTGTTGAGTTGTCTATTGGCTTCGTATAAGTAATGTTGGCGGTCCATGATGACAATTTTGGATCCTTTGTCTGCAGGTTTGAGGATGATGTTTGGGTTTTTATTTAATTCAATAAGGGCCCTACGTTCGGGCCCCGACAGGTTATCTGGGATGTCTGTGGGGGCCCGGAAATGTTGTAGGGCCCTTTTGTTTAGATTAATGAATTGTTTAGTTATGGGGTGGAGTTGATCTGGGGGTGGTTCCCAATGAGAGGGGTGGGTGAATGGTGTGGGTTTTCGGTCTGGTCTAGCATGAAAGTGGTCGGTGATTTTAATTCTTCTATGGAGGTTATGTATGTCCCTTTGAAGTTCCTCTCGGTCAAGGTTGGTGGGTCGTGGGATGAATGAAAGGCCTTTCTCTAGTAATTTCCGTTGTGATGTGGTGGGTGTGAATATTGTGGCCAGATTGAGAATGTTGGATGAGGAGTTCCAGTCTAAGTCCTGAGGGGGGTGTGTATGTGTGTCCGGGTTGACTTTGGGTGTTAGTGTAAATTTAGCTGTTGTATCCAGTTTTGAAAAATTGATTTTGCTGTGGAGGGTGTCCAGTGGATGTTGTCTTTTTCTGTGGTGAATGTGTCGTGCGGTATTTCGAAAAGTATGGGGAAGTGGGTGGTCATGGTGTTGTTGATTAGGGTAAGGTTACTTTTTTGTGTGGGGGTGAGATTTGGCGAGAAGTTTATTATTGGGAAATAGATGTCTGCGTTAGGGAATGTAGATTTGGCATTACGGAAAAGGGATTTTAATTGTTTTATGGTGGTTTGTTTTGGGTCTTGATCCTTGTTGTTATGTCCAATTGAAAAGATAACGATTTTGACATGGGGGTTGGGTATGTTTTTTTCCAGGACTTTGAGAAAATGGTATGAGTTAGCTCCAGGGTAGCTGTCCAGTTGGATTTGGGGGTTGGTATGACCAGGGATGCGGTTTATATTGGAATCTCCTAGAATGAGGATGGGTTTTCGGGGTTTAAAGTGCCAGTCTTGTATTTTGCGGGTGGGGCGTGCGATATGATAATTGGGTCTGAAAAGAGTTATTGGAAGGGAGGTTTCATTGGTTGTGGTTGGACTAGTTGGTTCCTGGGTGTTTAATGTTGTAGAGGTGTGAAGGGTAGAGGTGTTTGTATGTGTGGAGTTGTGTTTGGGGGATAGTTCTTCAGTTGACTGATCAGGGAGGTGTGGTTGAGAATTAGGGGTGATGTGTAGGGGTGGCGAGAGGGGAAAGTCTTGGGGGATGGATAGGCATGAAGTAATTAAGTTAGGGTCAGGGGGTTTAGGGGATGAGGTAGATCGGGGGGGAGGTGAAATCCTGGTTTGAGCAAGATCGGGGGGTGTTATTGCTGTCTGAGTGTCTGAGAGGGGTAGGTGGGGAGGAGTGTTATCTAAGGGTGTTAAAAGAGAAGGCTCAGAGCAGGTTCTGTTTGGGTCGTGGTTGACCTTAGACGTCCCTTTCATCATTTTTGCCAATTCTCTTTTTTGAGGGGACTTTGATAGAGGTTGTTTGGTCCGTTCTATGCTGGTGCTTGTGGCTTCTGTCTGGGAAGAGTAGGGGGATATGGTATCAGCAATCTGTACGGAAACATTAGAGTGACTGCTGAGGGTGATGGTCTGTAATTCCGTTTGGTTTTGAGGTGGGTAAGTGGAATGGTGGATCTGTGCTGTGATTACTTTGGAAGTGGGAAGTTTGAGGGGGTTACTGCTTGGAGGGATGAGTGGAAAGATGGGGGAGATGGGAGTATGGAGAGTGGAGGATTGGGAATCTATTGTGTTGGCTGGTAACGGTCCCCAGGTAACTCTACGGGGTTTTTTTGGAAGTGGGGTGGAGGTTGCAGGGGTTTGAGGTGTTTCAGCAGACTCTATGGGGTGTTGTTTGTTTTGCTCTTTGGTTGGTGAGAGATTTGTGGAAGGGACTGGTGGGGGTCGGATGGGTCCTTTTCGGGTTGGTTTGAGGGTGTTAGGGTTGGGGGAGGTGTTTTTTTTATAGATAGGATAAGGTGAAGGGAGATGCGTGAACTCGGATTTTTCAGTATTGGTTTGGGGTAATGTCTGGGTCCCTGTAGAATTTTGTGTGGGTGGATCTGGTGTGGGGGAATGGTGCTTTTTTATTTCCTCTGTGATCGATGTGCGAGGGCCAAGATAGAGGGATAATGCTTTGGGGGCAGCAGTCAGTTTCTCAACAGTACTATGAGGTGTGTTTTAATTTTGTTTTTAATTTAAGATTTCTTTTGAAAGAATATGATAATAAAGCATTTTTTCTATTCAATTCTAAACTTTGTCCTAATTCTGGTCCTGGGTTTAACTATTTAATAATAAAGGAAACATACAAAAAAACACTTCAGGTCATGAAATTAATTGAGATTTAACAATTCAATGACGCCTCCACCATTAATTTATTGAAAAGATCGGAATCGGGGGCGATACGCTGGCCCGTATTGATGGGTATCGGATCGATACTAAAATATGCAATATCGCACAGCACTAGTAGAAAGGATTTGGCTGTAAAGACAAACGTACAAATGTGTGTTCGGATGGAAGGAGTTGTGGTGTGTTGGTGTGTGTGTGATTGTTGGAATACTGGTTGAGCTTGTTATCAGGACTCTCGTCCGTTGAACATAAATAAAAATATTTCCAGCCCTGCCAACGGGGGCACAGCGCTGTTAGAGAAACATCACTAAGAATCTGTAGCTTTGCACTTACACTGCTGTGTTAATATGGGCAGCGTGTACAACGATTTATTTTTTAATTATTTTACTTGAGCGAAAAACTAGCCCTTGAGCCCAGCTCCGGTTCTGGACAACACCGGCTCACACCGGCTCCACTCCCTCCTGGGCCTTGTAAACCTCCTCTTCGTTCGTTCCTCCCGGTAAGTCCAAACCGCCTGTGTACAAACACTAACACTCCCCGAGCTCGTCGAAGCTCAAAGTCCGGGCGCCACGGGCTAACAAACTGAGCTAACAGCAGCTACAATTGGCAGTTTATTAACCGTCCAACCAACCACGATAATATTGCTGCAACAGCGCTCGCGTCAGAGCCTGAGAATAATCCAGCATGTCCTGTGGTTAGTTTGTGACTGTTAACAAACTTTGGCCCTCGCTGATGCTTTAAAGGTCGTACCTACCTCGACTTCATTCCTCTTTCTTCTGCCTTTTATTTTTTAAAAACTCAATCTAAGAAAATAACAAATTTTTAAAACCAGAATTCCCTTAATTTATTTTTGATTTAGTTGGGCAACAGAGTTGGACCCTTTTATGGAGAACCTCATCATGCTGAAGAAAAAGAATGTTTTTTGTTAAGTTAAAGTGCCGAGGTAGTTTATTAAAATATATTTTTATTAATATAGAACCATTTGTCACTGTTTATCAGTAACACAACTCTTTGACTGTTGTGGAAATTCTTGTCATGAACAAATGAAAGCCAATAAAACGGTAATATAATAAAAAATCATTTAATTCAATAAAAATCATTTAAAGATAAATTCTCAGTTCGCACAGGCGCAGCACGTTAATGTTGAGGAACGGACGGTCCAAATCATTTTTTCATATTTCTTGTCTAGCATAATATTGGTGGACTGTTGAGTCATATTTTTTAAAAAGACTAAAAGAAAAAACGCGGGCGATCAAATCAATCGACTCGGTCGAGCTCGGTGTGAAAGCGGCGGGCGGTAAACAGAAGACGGCACTGATGTGTTTAGGTGTTCGATGGGTACTTAATGAGGACGAAAGCATGAAAGAATGAAGTCCGCCCTGTTGTTGTGTTTAACAGGGGAAGGGGTCCCCATCAGGGTTGGGTAATACAATCAAGGGGTGGCAGTGCGGGACCAGGACCGTGACAAGCACTAAAAGATAAGACCTGTAGTGTTGCGTGTTTAGAAGTCGGGGGAGAGATTGCCGAAGCACACTATCTGTAGCGATGCTACATGTGCGCTGCCTGCGAAAGCGAATCAGCTGAGGAGGGCCGCAGCACATCTGCAGTCGCTCACACATACATTGTATTAGATACAAAATGATATGTGCGGTGAGACACAAGGAAATACATGTGAAGTCGTTCGTACAGAACGATGCGACTACAGCACACAACATGTGAAGAATAAAGTACGAATAAGTATCAAATAACAAAAAACAAAGCACGCCCCGAAACCCTCAAATGTGTCACTAGGGGCCACGGTCATGTGGCGGGCGGGCGGTTCCGCAAGGAAGCTGAATCAGGGCAGAGGACGGAAAAATAAAGAGCGAGGGACAGTTAATGTGCGTGGGAACTTCAGTGACTCACAAAGAAACAGAAGATAATGAGAAGAAAGACGGAAAGGTTTGGTGGGTTCGGGTACGGTTTGTAGTTCAAAACAACAAAATCGGGGCAGTAAAGGTACGGAAGAGTTCGATCCACCCTCAGTCACCATGAAGTCCGGCAGCTGTGGCATGACATTGTTCCAAGCCAAGGTTGCAAACCTCACCTGAAGCGGGCAGCGGCCCGGGCGCCTACGCCAAGAAGAACTAACAACAAGAAGCCGCCGGACCAGAGTAAAGCGGTCAGTCGTCTCGCTGAAGTCAGAAGTAGAGCGAAAGGTGTCACAGGTTAATCATACAGGTGATTTGGGGAGGAATCACAGTTAAAATAAATAAACTACGGGATTAAACGGGCAAGAAGCATATTCCTGTTTAGGGTTTGATGTTAATATAGGGCAGCAGGGGCACTAACAAGTAAGGTTCTTACAACACTCCTGAACAGGAGTTGCCGTGGCCAGCTTGTGGAATTGATCACTGGGGTCGTTGATGTGGAGTCTGTGTCACTGTAAAGTCAGCATCACTTCCAAGCGGAGCCTCAAACCGGATTAACACGGCTTACAAGTTTCTCGGTTGATATGTGAACTCGAGACGCTGAGGTGATGTGGTTTGCTCTGCTCCCACACGCACGCACAGCTTTGTGCTACATCCGTCATCTGCAATGAAACTGCTTATTGGGTAACTTTTGTTTCAAGCCGGGGGGCAACCACCACGCTGGGATATGAATCCAAAAGGCAGATTCCTTAACATCCACCTGAGGCTGGCTCCAGAAGTGAGTCTCTCCATAAGTCCCCATGTCCAAATGTCCAACTGGCACAGCCAGAAATAACAGGTTTACAGCCTGGTACAAAAAACAGTTTTTGGCTCTTGTAGCTAATTTCCCCGTTCATGACAACTGTACTGAGGGTGAATTTATATACAACTCACAGGTTCACATATATTAAGGCTTAAAGTTATGCAGATTAAGAGGCGGGGACGCTTTAGATTTGAACGGTGGTCGTGGTATATAAGGTTACTGTGGTTCCTGACAGACACCATGGTGTGTCAGTTAATCCCCGAAATACTACTTCGAATCAGAACGGCTGCTGTTTAATCCTTGGATATGGTAACAACAGCGTATGGCCGGCGTCCCGCCACACAAAGTCACACATATAATCCGTGTGTGGTTGATGCTCGTTCGGCGGTGGGAACGCGAACGAATTCTAGCGATATTTCATCGCGGTGGAAGTATCGCGAAAGGAGTGGCCGTGTCGTGTGGGCAGTTCCGCTGCGCGTGCAGTCTTTTTTCTGGTGTCCTAGAAAGGATGTGAGGTGTCATCAAGGGCGCGGGTAATTTTGAGACCATCCAGAGCAACGCGCCGACATACCATGGTATGCGCGAGGGGTGAAAAACGCCTGAAAAACCCTTGACCTGGGGACGTTTTGCGATAGCCGCCCCGCTCGCATTATGACGGTTCTTTAAGGAACTCGATTCATATTTTATATTAGAAAAGATGCGAACCGGGGGTTTTTATGTTTGTATGCTATTGTAGCTGATTTCCATTCCCCGCACAAGCTGCTGGCAGTGTGTTTTAGGGGTCAGCAGCCCAGGTCCAACCAATGATCCACGTCTCTGCCAAGACGGCGACTATGCTAAACTCTAGCGTCGAAACGGTCGGTGACGTCACAACAGACGCTGACGTGTCAGTGTTGGTACCAGTTAGTCTGATTGTTAGTCAATTTCGATGCAAAAATAATCTTTTTTACACACAGCAATCCTTTAAAAGGTCCAGATTGGTGTGTTGGTATTAGGTGCCACCCAGTGGGTAAAGTCTGCAGATACGTCGCCCACAGCCGTCACCCGCTCCTTCCAAACTGTAAGAAAATGTCTGGATCTAGACGACAGGAGCCGCATCGCTCATAAGAACGCGCATGCATTCTTATATAAGTGGGTGAAGTATTTATACACGGAAGAAACCATAACTACATAATAGGTACATACTAATTAAAATGAATATTATATTTCAAGGCCTGTCTCACACAATCCTTAGAAAACTTTTCTGTGCCGTGGGAATAAAGACGTTCGTGCATAGTACTCTCACACAGCTAATCACACACGTCCTCTCACAAGCTCAACTCTTAGTGTGGAGATTGCGCAGCGCGGAATCGGCTCCAGGCATCAAGTCTGAGCAACAACACAAGGGTGGGAGGTCTAAGTCTGGCAGTAAAATCGGTCAGTCGGTGTTGATAGCATTCCCAAAGCACCCACACACTAGGCAACACAACAGCACACACACACACAGGGTCAATGTTAAATCAGGTGGCTCGCCGGGCTCCGCTTTTTTGATAACAGTGTTACGCGGACCGTCAAACTTCCATCAGATCAATGGATCAACTTCAGTATGCAGGGCCATGCAACGCACATGTATTCGCGAGGTTGACTGATGGCGTGAAGTCAAAATCACTTTAAATAAGAATGTAGGATAAATGCATTAAAATCCCAGCGGGAGAAATACTACATGAAATATCAAAAGAAGAAATTATGGTGGGTAGGGTGTTTGATTAACGTTCGTTCGAACTTATTTCTTCCTTAGGCTGTGGGGGCTTGTACGATACAAACACACGTCAACTCTGATACCATCCCTTCTCTAGTCCATGCACGTCTCACGCGTTCAATTTATCTTGGAGTGATCCAACCGGTTGAAGAGTGGTGCCAGAATCATTTAACCAGGTCTTACCTGATTGAAAGGCTCTCCGGGGGTGGTCCTTCCTGCGGCTTGTCAGAGTCTCCGCTTTTGGAGCAGGCTCGCCGGAGCGATGGAGGAGCGCCGAAGTGACCGGTTCCTCGGATACATAGAAGGAATGGAGGAAGACCGGAGTGATTGGGGGGAGGACATAACGGAACGAGGGAGGCGCTGGCCCCTGCGGGTTCTTGTTTTTCGGAGGAGACGGAAGGGACTTAGTGACACTCGGTGTGGTTTTTACGCTCCATGTGTCCATAATTCAAAACTCGTATCCTACTGACAAGTGTTTAAGAGATGTACCATTTTTAAGCAGGTACTGAAAAAACACTGTAAGCTCGTACTGTACGACACCCTCCAACAAATCAGCATAATCAACAGCGAAATTATCAGTACACATGAAATACCGTTGAATCAAGAACACACGTTTTTTTAACACCATAAACAGTAGGTAGAGCAGGGTCTTCACTTTAATGCATTACAGGTTCAATATGAACCTCTCTGGAGCGCAGAGTAAGTCCTGAATTATCCTCCGAAAAACAGACTGAATTTCGATTCTTCCTTATTTAAGACAGAACCTACAAAAGTATGTGCACTGAAAGATTCAACAAGCCGAGCAAACTATTAAAGCAAGATTACCTCCTGTGACTTGAATACAGAGCCAAACACGGGTTCATCATAAATGAAGTTGGATTCCACAGTTTTCTAAAATTTTCAAATCGTCAATTAGAGGCTTTAATATTTTCTAAAACCTAATGTTTTTAAATCTTGGTGTAGAAAAGAGCTGCAAGATGTATGTCATTAGCACAGAGTTCACCTTGGGTGGGAGGTTTTTAAAGTAAAATAAACACAACCAAGTTTGTGGACCCCTTCTTAGAACCCAACGGATTAGCTGTTTCAAAATCGTCATAATAAAGTAAATTTTGTAGAGCATGTCTCTGTTGTGAAAAAAGAGGAGGGTTTTGGAAATAAAATCCATCTTAATGTCTTGAGTATCCCTTTTTTACACTGTTTCCTCTTGCAAGAAGCACCTCTTATCTCACTATTTTTGAAATGGATTTCAGTGTACCTAAAATGGGTACATACATATACTGTCTGTTACAGGAATTGACTATATACACCTGTAGTTCTATTCCTACGTGTATCCATTCTCACACAAGGACAAATTCTTAGGCTCCACTATTCCCATTTTTCATCAAAATATTTTGTCTCTTCATTGTGTGTTAAATTTTGAAAAGGATGTCTAATTGATTTAAACAGTGCTCTACTTTCTTATAAATTTCCGACTCCTTTTCAGAGGAAAATGTTTGGAGAACTGCTTCTTGTGCTCGACCTTGAACATCACTAATAACTTCCTCCATTGAACAAACTATTGTTTGGATAGTGCTTTGAGAACAACCAGAGGTTTGTAAGTGTGAAACAACTGAACCACACATTCTTTCAAGTGAGTTCTGTGTAATTACAGGGGGAACCTGTAACATGGATCAGCAGATTTGTTGGCTGTTCACTAAAGATTCAAACTCAAAATGTCTTTGTGTGGCCACTTCCTGGTTAGTATCGACCAGTTCATCATGGTTGTTATGAACAGTCTTTAGGTGCTTTCTGTAGCCACTGTATGTACAAAAAGATGAAGGACATCCTTGCTCTCCACATTTCAAACGTAAGTTTTTAGCTGGATATAGTCCATGCTGAAATTTTAATGTTAACAAACTGAACTTTTGTGGTGCTTTTTACAAACAAAACATGTGAACAAATCAGACAGTTTTTTTCAACTGTGCCT
The DNA here is from genome assembly GCF_000972845.2 of Larimichthys crocea. Classification (NCBI taxonomy): domain Eukaryota; kingdom Metazoa; phylum Chordata; class Actinopteri; family Sciaenidae; genus Larimichthys; species Larimichthys crocea. Next base: position 27,081,436 of record NC_040018.1, on the reverse strand, counting down.
GACCTTTGTGAACTGGTGACATTTAATGGTCTTGCAGGTTTGGCCCTCAGTTCCTGACTCGTGGGGTTTCCCTTTGTGGTTCCACATCGATGTTGTATATCGTTGTTTGGATGAAAGTGTGAGATGCAGAAGGGGCTTCATCATAGGAAGGCGGAAGACATATTGAGTCTTGAACAGCACATCAAAAGCAGCACCGATGTCTGAGCGTTGCATGGGACTTTTTGGTCCACAACAATGAAGAATCTTGTGATTTTTTCTTTTTTGCTCTCCGATGCAAAGGAGGAAAGGCCCTTGCTTCCTTCCGCTTTGTCCAGGAATGTAGTGAGGCTGGCTCCTTCCTGTAGATTGATGAAGACACATATATATATTATATATATATATATATATATGATAGATATATAGATATATAGACACACACACACACACTTAGCTAACGTAGAGATACACAGCAAAATTATTCTTACAGTCCAATCTGCACCTCACACTTCTTACATGGTAGTACAAAAAGCTGATCGTACCTTAATGAATCTGACAACATGATTGGCTGCCTGTGCTGCACGCATCCTGGGAAGTTTTTTTATGGCCTTTTGCTGTAGGGGGCAGGAGATGCAACAGCAACAGGAGAGCAGACAGGTCACTACCAGCCTTGAAGACAAATATTTGAGACAGACAACAAAAGCATTGTAAAACATTATTTCTTGCTTACTACAGATACCATTTAAAAATAAATGATTGTTTTTGTTGAATAACAAAACTCACATTCATATCGTCATTATTAAAATGACAAACGAGAGCAATTAATCTTTTCAGGATCACAAATTTAGCTTTGGATGACTGTTTGCATATTAGATTTATGGAAATGGGCAACAGATTGTATGTTGGATACAGAAAAACTTCATATTCCGTAGTCATCTCAACCTCAAGATTAGAACAGCCCAGCAGCTCGTCAACATAAGGATTGAGGGAGACTCTGGCTTTCTTGTGATGACTCTGTGCTTGAAATCTGAAGACCACCCTCGCAAGAATCTTCCAGATACTGGTCCCCAACATCATGGAAAAATCCTGTTCAATCTTTAAAACAGAGGAACAATGTCACATATCAGCTTACTAAATGCACTTTGCATTAGAGTCAGTTTTCAAATAATTTACAATAGAAATAATAACTCTACATATTCTACCAGTCCGGCTGTGTCAAGAAAACGAGGGACACATCCAACACTGAAGACGGTTGCATCCTGGTTATGAACCAGCTTCTGTCTGTAGTCAAAGGTGACTCTCATCTTCTCTTTAACCACAGATTTGTCCGTGTGAGTGTCTCATTATGGCAGACAGCCTCCCTGCACTCCTCACCAAGGAGCTGATCACCAGTAACAGAGATTCTCGTGGGTTGTCGGACTGTCCTGGAAATCAGGCCTGGAACACTCGCGGAAGCCATCATAGGTGTTGCGTTGGTACTGTCTGTAGTCCCATGCAAGTAGCCAGTATTGGCCTGAAGGATCATAGGTGTTCCGGCATGCACACACATCAAATATAAAGTAGTAGATTGCAAATACTAATTCTGATATGTGGGCTTTTTTTGACCTAATTTCAGATGATCTCAAGTCTTTCCTGTAGTGAAAAAAATACATTCACCCATGATGGCTCTGGTATACAATATAAATGAAAGGTTTACAAAACACTCACTGGGCAATGTAAGGAAACACTTCACTTAGACTAGGGCTTTAATCATTTTGTGGGGCATAATATGAAAGCATCATTTTATTATTTGGCATATCAGCAGAGATGTTTAGTTTTGGGCCAATGGTGATATTTAATTTTAAAGTCATTATTCCTGATATCAAGGTAGGGCGCAATAATATTGTGCATCTCTACAAGGAAACATAGCCTAATAAAGTTCTACAAAAGATTTTTGGAAGACACATTAAAACTTACATATCCATGTTTTGAGTAAGGATCTTGGAGATATGGAAAAAGGTCACAATTCACAAGTGCATACTGGGCCCGACATGCATTGTGGAACCTCCTTTAGAAACAATGATTTATTATGTGTCCAGTCATGTTTTCCTTTGCCATTATATTAAAAAAAGATTTCTTACCCATAATGTTTCTATCATTCTGCAACAGAATGTGCGACCATCTGCTTGCGTGTTGCAACTGACAGTGTTTGGGTTTTGTCATACCTGAAGATTTCTTCAACCCTTTGGCTTAGAGCTCAGCAGTTTCACAACCCTCTGCAAAGACAACATGATTTTTTTTAACCCTTAGCTTCATGCTCAAATTAAATAATTGACTAAATTTGGTTAATTTAGTTAAGTTTCACTATTACATTAAACTAATATAAATAAACTAATATTACATTAAACTAATATAAATAGTTTGAGCCTCTTATCTATCACTAATTTTATGATCTAATAATGTGTACTGTGTTTCAAGATTTACATGTCTTGCTTCATCGCGATCCGGTCTTTCAGGCCCTTCTTCCTGTGCTTTGTGGTTGGGAGGATATAGTAGAATCTGATGAAAGGAGAAGCCGGTGATTGTGCTAAGGGGTCTGGCGTCAAAGCTGGTGATGCTGGAGGGTTCTGGCATGATGCGGAGATGGTGATGGTCTAGTAATACAGATGAATCTGATTCATCCAAGTAATAGCAATCTAAAAACGGTTTAGAGAAAAACAATTAAATTTAAAACAATTATTGATTGCTGAATGATAAGAAAAAAAAAAAAAGACAACATAACCTTACCTGTTATTGGATACTGGCGATACCAACCTGAAGTTTCCTCACCCCTGGACTTAACCAGCTCATCGAATGTGTCGCATCAACTTCAGGTCTGGATGTGTCAGTCAAGCCGAGGCACACCTTAGCCACAAGTTGGCCTGCAGGCTAAATTTGTCTGTACTGGGGGAAAAAACGAAAAATCAATAAAGTTACCTGAAGTTTATTATCAGCCATGTCTTAAACATTTATTGCATAAAATCTTAAAAACAAAAGATACTACAATAATAAAATATTCCTAAAATGGCCTTTGTGTTTTTTTTTTGCGTTAAAGTGGTAGGACAAACCTTCTTGAAGAAACTTCTGGAAGTCAAAGTTTTCATCAATTTTGTGGAATTTTGATGTATTTCTGGACTCCTCCATATTGCCACTTTTGCCAGCAATTTCTATATGAAGTCAGTGAATTAAAAGAGAGGATAGCGTATGAAGAATTTTATCTGACCCACTAAAATGAATAATCCAATGTGAGCCAATATGCATGCACGCTTAGCCCATAAATAAAAATAGCTTACCACAAGAAATGCCAGGAGACATTAATGACTACACATTTTAAAAGACAGAAGGCAAAGAAAAAAATGTCAGTTATTGTCATGCACATTGAGGGAACCGACGTGTCTCCCAAGATAAACCATCAGGACACTTACAACGCGATATTTTCGGTGTGACCCAAGTAAAAAGAAATTCACGGTTGTGTTTTACTGAGAAAAAGTTACATATACTTCACGAAGGTATTATTTCGCAAAAAATTAATAAATAAATAACAAAAAAAAAAAAAATGTAGAAATGACTTGGACAAGGGCTTGTAGCGTTAGTCCACTTAACACGCAGCTAGCAACTCCGAAGCATTAGGCTAATCGTATAGGTTTATATCTGGTCACAAAGGCAGACTCCTCACTCACTCAGACAAACGTCAAGCCAAACTTATCGTTTACTCTGCTGTTACTCACTGTTTTATGTTACAGTGAGACCAGACATGTCATATAACCTCGAGCTCATTCAGCGTGATGAGTAAAGTTATCATGGTTCACCACTGCAAAATGACCCGGGTTGCCGCAGAGTAATATAAAAAATACAATATTTATCAGATACTATTTCATGTACTTACCGAACAGTGTAACCGTTAAAAATTGAGACGTAGCTCTATCTTCCGCGACCGATTGACACGCAGTTGAGACAGTTTGTTGCGCCAGCAAGCGGGTTTCGTACGTGTGGAGGGGAGGGGCGACGTAACACTTGAGGTGTGAAATACAGCATCGGAGTTTTAGTGTAAGACGTTCAAGTTATATTAAACATTACACTTAGCGGTTTGATTTATTGACACTTCATTTTTACACTGTGTTTAACAACAACTATTTATGACTGAGAGGTTAATTATAATCGGATTAACTCGATCCAGGGATAATTAAATCTACTAGTGATGTCTAGTTTAACACCAAAATTCAACTCGTCTCAATTTGCTGTGTATCATCAACGAAATAAGGAGCAATATGCTCAATAAATTTCTCTGCCCGATATAAATATGCTTATATTGTAGATATATGATTCAGTTAAATACCAATAAAGGAAGTAAAATAGATAAAGGAGTTTTAAAGAAATAAATAAATGAATAAAGAAAGAGGCCACCCATGATAAAAACAGAAAAATTTCATGTTATAAAAGGTGCAATGGTGAGTTGCTTAGGCTTTTCCTAAAGAGGAAAGAGGAAATAGAAAAAAAAAAAAAAAAAAAAGGGGGGGGGGGGGGGGGATTAAAGGGGGCTTTCTTAGTGATAGGAATCCTCTGCCCACAAACCCCGGGAAAGGGGATAAAGAGGACTTCCTCTCTTAGGTCTGGAATAAAGGTAGGAAGTAAAAGATGTATAAAATGAAGAAAATCATTTAGACTGCATTAAAAAGGTAGTAAGACACGACACATACATGCTAAATAAATAAGTAGATAAATAAATGCATAAAAGATAATTATATAACAAGAAACAGGGGGGGGGGGGGGGTATAAAAGAATGCACACAAGCAAATTATATAAAGATGCCGGTAATTAATTAAATTAAAATGAAATAATAATCATAAATGAGGAAAATTCACATAACAATAAAGACATATGTACAAAGGGTGGGGGGGGGGGGGGGGGTTCAGGGCAGAGGGATTCCACTCACATCCTGTACGGGGGAGAAAAGCCGGGAGGATGAACAGAACATACATGGCGAGTAAATGTTAAAAAAATAGATTTTAAATAAGAGAAGTGGATCCACCTAATGATTTTTCTTCAGGCCGTTTGGTTCCTATTTTGGGCAGTAGATGATCCACTTCCTCTCCGCCGACCCTGCGTGTGGAGCATGGTCCAGTCATCTATTGCTCTCAGGCCCAAACTTTGGAGGTTTCCGGGCCCATGGATTAAATGCTCGGATAGGACAATTGCTCAATCACCCTTCGTTAGGATGTAATATGTGCTGTTTTATTCTAGGTTATAAGATTTTTGGTCTCCCCCACATAGAATTGTGGAGGCCTGCATCTAATGCAGACACTGCTTGACAGTTTTGGTTTGAAGGCTGCCACGTAAAACCTGTCTGCCAGCGGAGCCGCTTCCGCAGGCGCTGTTCTCGGTTCAAGTTGGAGTGGAACAAATGTCCCTGAGATTTTTGTTACGCTATAAGCGGAGATCAGACGGCAAGCCCCTTAGCGCGTCACAGTCCGCCTCGCCCCCGGAAGTTCCTCTTTGCGAGGTTAAAAGAGTATTGCGGCTCTCAGCATAAGTCATTCCATAGGGACGAGGTCGGATCTGATGGGTCGAGCGGGGTTGGCCTTATCAGATTTGTATTTATTGATCTGCCGTTGACCCCACCCTGACGCCCCGGAGGAAGCGCCGCGAGTACCCCTTGACTAACGCACCAACAAGTACAGGTGGCCTCCTTCCCCCCCCACCACATCACCCGAAGGTGCGAGCATGTGGAAGCCGTAGCAGTTGGACTTAATCAGGCCCCTGTACGTATGCGTCGGATGGTAGCTGTTTTATGAGGAAGTGATTCTTCTGAGTGTCCCTTTGAAATAAACTTGTGTTGCCAGTGTTTTTTACTGCCGCCGATCAGCAAAGAAACCCTGGTATCGAGGAACTCAACTGGAAGGTTTGGTAAATTGTATTTGAGTTAATTTTCGGTGGTGAGTGTTGAATATTGAAGAATCCAGAAAGTTTTCTTGTGTGTTGTTCCAGAGGCCAAAGATGTGTACGGTACCGGAAATACCAGGGGGGTTTAATGGGTAAGATTGGGTGCTCCTTTCCTCCCAGTGGGCCAGCTACATGTCCGCCTATCCGGGGAGTAATTTTCCGGCCCATTGCAGCACCCGCACCCTGGAGGTATGTTTATTGTTAAATGCAAGTCATTTCTAGTGCGTGTGCTACTTGCGTCCCTGAAGCTATGGTTTGTCTGGTCTGGCTGGTCCGGATCTTTACTTGCAGCTGTGTTGAATCGCCGCTTTCGGCCTTGGGGCCTAATGTTGGTGTACAAATGCGTCAATGTCTATTGAACGCAAAATGTATGGCGGGTACCGTAGGTTGTTAATTTTATTGCGAATCATATGTATCCTTGAGTGTAGCTGGGGTGAAGTTTGGAGAGTTGGATTGATAAAGAGTCCGTATGGATTCTGAATAGTGTATGTTTCTGACCGCAGCACTGCCACTCGGCCTGCGCCCGGGCCACGTAAGGACTGTCCCCCGTCGTAGGAGGCTTATGATTTTGGGCAGCAGATAGAAGAGCGGGGCCTGCGCATCTGCCCGTCCAGATATTTCTTTTTGTTTGCAATGAGGAATTTGTTCTGGTATAGGGAATCTGTATAGCCTACTAATGTCCTGTCCTATCTGTAGTGAATGTGTTGTGGTTTGTAATATGTGGTGTTGTTTAACTGTCTAGGTGGCGTCTAATAGGTTAATTGTTCCATCTTGTAAAACTATTGGGCCCCTTTGTCTGCTGGTTTGATTACTATGTTTGCTATATAACCTAACGCTCTGATTAGGTGCTGTTATTCCTGAACTAATGTTCTGTCTTGTGTGTGGAAGGGGTCGACATGTGTGAGTGCGTGGTTATTTTTATTGATAATGATAATTTCAGTGAGAGTGGGTCCTGGGTGTGGTTCCCAGTGGGACGCCCAGTGAACGGAACAGCTTCCCGCCTCTGGCTGCCCTGGAAGAAATCCATAGTTTCACCTTCCTATGGAGGACTGGAGGTCCCCCTAGCTCGGCGGGAGGGAGGTTGGGTGTGGGAATGAAAGGGAAACCTTTTCCAGTACCTCCAGCGTGCCGGTGTGTGGAGAAAACGTACATAGGTTTGTAAATTGGAGCTGTATGGGGAAGTTGTATTCTGACCTTATCCCCATTACCAGTTTAAACTGTTGTTTCCAGGAGCTAACAACATCTTGGCCGTGCCCTTGTCCAGTGTAATGAATCGTGCCTGTTTTAAAGGAAAGTGGGTTAAGTTCTGGAAGAAAATTGTATTTAGAGTTTATTGTTTCGGTTAAGTTTCGTGATGAGTGGTCTGCTTCGTGCGTCCAGTCTGTTGGAAAAGTTTTTAAGGGTATGTATAGGGTTTGCATTGGAATGTAGAGTTTTGTCCGTTTTCACGCATCGTTGTAGTGTTTCTGTATGGTGGAAATTCGGGTTCCGAGGGCGTTGTTGATGCCTACTGAAAGAATTACTGCTGGGTGGTGGGATGGAGAGGTTTTTTTCAATAGCTGTATGTGGTAAAGGTGGCTCAGGGTACGTCAACTGGATCTGTGGGGCTTAAAAGGAGGATTGTGAGAGATTTGAGTCCCCGATAATCAGGTCGGCTTCCTACTTCCAGCGACCAATCGAGTAACTTCTGTATGTTCGTGGTGCTATTGGTTCCTGCCGACCTGGGGAGCCAGTTGCCACCGCAAGGGCTGTTTTGGTTTGGAGTGGATGACTCGATTTCGGGTGTGTTTAGCTTTTTGCTTTTCATTTTACCGTCATCATCATCTTCATCATGTTCCACTTAGACATAATGTTTGTTTACAGGGTCCTACGGCTGCTCTGGCGCCCTCTGCTGGTGTTGTAAGTGGGGAGGCTGTGGGTGAGAGAGATGATGGTTTACTGGCAGGTAATGCCACTTGCTGAAGTCTGTTTATGGGCAATCCCGTTCTAGAGGGCGTGAGGGATAAGGGAGGAGTGAGGGGGGGCGAGTCCCCGAAAGTCCAGTACGGGCCATCCTGTAGGCGAGGGCTTCTAGTTTTTCAGTGGATTGGGTGGAGCTCCACCCTTACGTGCCTTCGGGGGTTGGGTTAGGTAACTGATCGGAAGCGGGTCTCCGTGTTCCGGGGCCCCCGCCCTGGTCCCCGCCCCCAACGTAACAGGGGCCCGAGTGGGCCTGTTCGGTTGGGAATGGTTAAAGGAGGAAGAGAGGAGAAGGAAGGAGTGGGGGAGGAGAAAGGAAGAAAGATGGGGGGAGTAGGGTGGGGGCTGGGTGAGGAGTGGGTAATGTGAGCTGGAGAAGGGGAGTAAGGTTAAGGTCGGATGATGGGAATGGGAGGGTCTAGGGAAGCGAAGGGAGTTTGGGGGTGGTGGGGGTTAAGGTTAG
>NC_040018.1:27050506-27073070 GCF_000972845.2 Larimichthys crocea | reverse complement strand
CAGGAAGGGGGGATAGTAGGTGGTTGGGAAGAGGATACAAACCCTGGTTCGGGTGGGGGGGTAGGGTTTTGGGATGGGAAGTAAAGGAAGAATACAGAGTCTGGTTGGGGTGGGGTTTATTAGAGGATGATATTGGGTATGGTTGATTCTGAAGTAGGTGGGTGGGAGGAAGAGAGGAGGAGCGAGTGGGAGCGAGAGAAGCCAGGGTAGTGTTCTTTATGGTACGGAGGAAGCGTTTGGAGTAACCCCTGGATCTGAGGGTGTGAAAAAGGGTTTTGGTAGCTGTGTGAAAGTCCTGAATATTGGAGCAGATGCGGTGGAAGCGGATGAGTTGAGATTTGATTATACCCTTGAATGTATGTTTTGGGTGGTAACTGGATTTATGGAGTAAAGCGTGAGTGTCGGTAGGTTTGAAGTATACTTTGGTTTGTATTGTCTTTTTGTTATTGTTAGAGGGACCAAAGAACGTTGTTGTGTCCAAGAAGTTTATTTCCGTTGTGTTTATAGTGTGTTTGATTGATATGGAGGAATGGTGGTTGTTTAAGATGTTTATGAATTCTATAAGTCTTGCAGGGTCATGAGGCCAGATTCCGAAGATGTCATCTAGGAATCTCAGGTACAGTGTGGGTTGTAGTGGGCATTTTGCTAAGGCTTCTCGCTCCCACTCGCTCATATATAGATTGGCATAGGATGGGGCGAACCGTTGGCCCATTGCTGTGCCATGTGTTTGCAGATAGAATTGGTTATTGAACAGAAAGTCATTGTTCGTAAGGCACAGTTTCATTAAATTGAGTAGTTCTGTGTCTGGGCGGGATGGATCCGGGTTTCTATTGAAGATGGTGCGGATGGTCTGTAGTGCAATATCGGTGTTGATGTTGGTATACAGGCTGTCTATATCTATTGTGAAGAGGAGTGATTGTGGGGGAACTGTTATAGAGCGGATTTTGTCAATGAAATGATAGGTGTCTTTAATGTAACTTGGGTGTTGGGTGGAGAGAGGTCCTAAGAAGTGTTCAATGTATTGAGATATATGGTAAGTGGAGCTGTTACAGTCTGAGACTATGGGTCTGCCGGGAGGAACTTCAAAGGGAATGGTCCAGGTGTGGGGTTCTTTATGGATTTTAGGCAGGAGGTAAAAGTATCGGGGGCGTGGGTGATCTGGTCCTGAGAGAAAGTTTTTTTGTTTTGCATTAATGTATTTTTTGTGGTACAGGTTTTGTGTTATGGTTCTAAGTTTGACTTGTGTCTGGGGTTGAATTGTGCCTTCCAGTTTTTTGTAGTAGGTGGGGTTGTTGAGTTGTCTATTGGCTTCGTATAAGTAATGTTGGCGGTCCATGATGACAATTTTGGATCCTTTGTCTGCAGGTTTGAGGATGATGTTTGGGTTTTTATTTAATTCAATAAGGGCCCTACGTTCGGGCCCCGACAGGTTATCTGGGATGTCTGTGGGGGCCCGGAAATGTTGTAGGGCCCTTTTGTTTAGATTAATGAATTGTTTAGTTATGGGGTGGAGTTGATCTGGGGGTGGTTCCCAATGAGAGGGGTGGGTGAATGGTGTGGGTTTTCGGTCTGGTCTAGCATGAAAGTGGTCGGTGATTTTAATTCTTCTATGGAGGTTAGTATGCCTTTTGAAGTTCCTCTCTGGTCAGGTGGTGGGTCGTGGGATGAATGAAAGGCCTTCTCTAGTAATTTCCGTTTGGTGATGTGTGGGGGTGGAATATGTGGCCAGATGTGAGAATGTTGGATGAGGAGTTCCAGTCTAAGTCCTGAGGGGGGTGTGTATGTGTGTCCGGGTTGACTTTGGGTGTTAGTGTAAATTTAGCTGTTGTATCCAGTTTGAAAATTGATTTTGCTGTGGAGGGGGTCCAGTGGATGTTTGTCTTTTCTGTGGTGAATGTGTCGTGCGGTATTTCGAAAGTATGGGAAGTGGGTGGTCATGGTGTTGTTGATTAGGGTAAGGTTACTTTTTTGTGTGGGGGTGAGATTTGGCGAGAAGTTTATTATGGGAAATAGATGTCTGCGTTAGGGAATGTAGATTTGGCATTACGGAAAGGGATTTTAATTGTTTTATGGTGGTTTTTTTGGGTCTTGATCCTTGTTGTTATGTCCAATTGAAAAGATAACGATTTTGACATGGGGGTTGGGTATGTTTTTTTCCAGGACTTTGAGAAAATGGTATGAGTTAGCTCCAGGGTAGCGGTCCAGTTGGATTTGGGGGTGTGGTATGACCAGGGATGCGGTTTTATATTGGAATCTCCTAGAATGAGGATGGTGTTTCGGGGTTTAAATGGCCATCTTGTATTTTGCGGGTGGGCGTGCGATATTGATAATTGGGTCGGAAAAGAGTTATTGGAAGGGAGGTTTCATGGTTGTGGTTGGACTAGTTGGTTCCTGGGTGTTTAAGTTGTAGAGGTGTGAAGGGTAGAGGTGTTTGTAGGTGTGGAGTTGTGTTTGGGGGATAGTTCTTCAGTTGACTGATCAGGGAGGTGTGGTTGAGAATTAGGGGTGATTGTAGGGGTGGCGAGAGGGGAATATCTGGGGGATGGATAGGCATGAAGTAATTAAGTTAGGGTCAGGGGGTTTAGGGATGAGGTAGATCGGGGGGGAGGTGAAATCCTGGTTTGAGCAAGATCGGGGGGTGTTATTGCTGTCTGAGTGTCTGAGAGGGGTGTGGGGGGAGAGTGTTTATCTAAGGGTGTTAAAAGAGAAGGCCAGAGCAGGTTCTGTTTGGGTCGTGGTTGACCTTAGACGTCCCTTTCATCATTTTTGCCAATTCTCTTTTTTGAGGGGACTTTGATAGAGGTTGTTTGGTCCGTTCTATGCTGGTGCTTGTGGCTTCTGTCTGGGAAGAGTAGGGGGATATGGTATCAGCAATCTGTACGGAAACATTAGAGTGACTGCTGAGGGTGATGGTCTGTAATTCCGTTTGGTTTTGAGGTGGGTAAGTGGAATGGTGGATCTGTGCTGTGATTACTTTGGAAGTGGGAAGTTTGAGGGGGTTACTGCTTGGAGGGATGAGTGGAAAGATGGGGGAGATGGGAGTATGGAGAGTGGAGGATTGGGAATCTATTGTGTTGGCTGGTAACGGTCCCCAGGTAACTCTACGGGGTTTTTTTGGAAGTGGGGTGGAGGTTGCAGGGGTTTGAGGTGTTTCAGCAGACTCTATGGGGTGTTGTTTGTTTTGCTCTTTGGTTGGTGAGAGATTTGTGGAAGGGACTGGTGGGGGTCGGATGGGTCCTTTTCGGGTTGGTTTGAGGGTGTTAGGGTTGGGGGAGGTGTTTTTTTTATAGATAGGATAAGGTGAAGGGAGATGCGTGAACTCGGATTTTTCAGTATTGGTTTGGGGTAATGTCTGGGTCCCTGTAGAATTTTGTGTGGGTGGATCTGGTGTGGGGGAATGGTGCTTTTTTATTTCCTCTGTGATCGATGTGCGAGGGCCAAGATAGAGGGATAATGCTTTAGGGGCAGCAGGCTTGGGGAGGGGAGGGTAGTGTTCTTCGGGGATAGTTGGTAGATGATGAGTTGTGGGTTGTGTGTGATGGGCTGATTGTGGGGTTATGGTTGTTGTTTGTACTGGTTGTAGTAGTATTTCAGCAGCTGTTATTGTGTCCGTGGTGAGTCTGTCGCCATAGCGTTTCTGGGCCCAACCGGTGGCTATTTGTAAGGCTATGGGGTTGTATGAAGTTTTGTCAATGTTTGCTATGGTGGTTGTATAGTGTTCTTGCAGGATGGAAATGGTGTTCTGCATCCAATTTGTGGTGTTATTGTGTATTTTGTTTCGTGTTTCGGTGCTAGGTGTTGATGGTTTGATGAAATCCGTAAGTCTGTGAACTTGTCTTAGCATACCTGGTGGAAATGTTCCTGTAGAGAGGGCTTTGTCCATAATATGTTTGTGGTGGATGGCCTGTATTAATTTGAAGTATTGTTTGCTATTGTTTCTAGTTTCTGGTCAGGAGGTTGGGGAGGTGAGGTAGAGGCATAAGTTGGGTGTCTTTGAGTGTTATTGAATCTAGTGGATGGTTGTATAGGAAGAGACATGAGTGGTTTTATTGTAGTATCTCTGGGGGTGAGTCTATGGGTGGGTGTCGGTGTGTGTGTGTGTATGTGTGTAGGTGAGGAGCCATTTTGAGGCCTGCTCCCAGGCGTAACCCCAGCTCTAAAAAAAGGGTGCATTGAAAAGGAGGGCTCTTACCTATGGGATTTTTCTACTCAGGGTTAAGATCGTGTCTATGTCCTGGTGGGGGATCGAACCCTGGTATCCTGTATGCAGGTCCAACTTTCAGTCCGTTGAGCCAAGGAGCAGGTGGATGGCCAAGCAGGTTCGCAGGTTTTTGTGGTGGTTTTTATGGTTGTTGTCGGGAGATGGTTCTTCTTTCTGGGAGTTTTGTCGGATGGTAGTGTTTTCCAAGTCCAAAGCAAGGCAGTTGAGGGTGGGGCTTGTAGCTGATTCAGGGGTCTTTTTCTTAGTCAAAAAAACATTTCGATAGGTTGGGTTAGGGTTTAGGGTGAGGTTAGGGTTAGGGTTTATTGGGGTTAGGGTTATCAAGGATTTCTGTTTTATGCCACTGGCCTGCCTGTTGCGCTGTTGATTATCTTCTTTGAGGATTAATTTTCTGTTTTGTGGAGTCAGTGAGACCAGGGTTGAGGTTCTGGCGAAGGTGTTATCGCTCATGTCCCCAACCAGAAGGACCAGGTTCGCGGTCCCGGGCAAGGCAGGGGAAAGCGACAACATCTGTCCGGGGTAGTTGGGCTCCCCCCCAGGGAGCATGGCGCCAACCACCAAAGTTTATATTTAAAAGAGATTGGCAAATAAAAGCCAGGACTAAGCCTCCATTAAAAATTGGACCACAAGCATTCATTAGTACCTTCATAATAGCTCATAAATAATAAATATCACATCATTCAATAAAAAGATAAGGGCTGTGAGAATAAATATAAGTGCCTCAAATATAAGTGCTAACTCTCAAAACATTCCATAATGCCTCCAAAATAGAAATGTAGTTTTAAAACAGTTTTTTTTAAATATATAAATACGTAAAAGTATATAAATATATAAATACATAAATAAGCACACCACACATTTGGTATGAACTGACTTTAATATAAATAAGGAGAGAAACAATAAAAAAAGCCTGCCCAAATGTAACTATACAAAACAATAAGTGTTAATAATTGATGGTCAATCTAAAATGGTGGTTAACAAAAGGGTTTTTGTGTGTGTGTATCTGTTTTGGATTCTTTGGGCGTGGAGTATTTCCCCTGGTTCATTGGTTGGCTGCATGCTCCCATCCCCCGGGGGGAGCCGGTTCACGTCCCCATGCCCCAACGCCTCACCCGCAGAGGAAGGCCTCAGAGTTTGTTGTCGTGAGGCCCAAAAAAATTGGGGGGGGGGCTTTAGTGTCTAGTCTAAAAATCCAGCCTTTTTCGGCTCTCTTTCTCGCCCGGTGCTCCAATCCTCGTAGCCTCCAAGCCGGTTGCTTATAAGTTATTGTACGGGTGTTGTTGACAATGTTGGACTATTGGCGTATTGAGGTTGCCTTGTCTGATGGGTAAGTGTTGTTTAACCGCAGTGTGTCTGTTGTGTTTGTTTCAACCTATGTAGGTTTTATTGCAGATGGTTGATGTACTGATATAGACCGTATGCTTTGTTAAGAGCACCTGTACCAGGTTGGATATGAAGCTCCGCTGTATTGTGTTTGTGCTATGCATTTTCTATTCTGTAATGAGTACTGTATTCTGGGTGTGTCTGTGGTTTGTGGTCAGTAAAAAATTTTGAATTTACTAGAATGTCTTTTAAGTTTTTATTTCTACGGTATGCTGAGATTGTTTTTTGGTTTCCGGAATGCTGGATGTTGTAAACTGTAGGTGGTGAAGTTCTGTTTTGATGGTCTGGTGGAATCCGGTCATTTTTGCGCGTGAGAATGTGGGGGGGATATGGGAAAATGGTTTATGATATGTGTGGGGCTCTGTGTGGTAGGGTTATGTCTGGATTTTGGTTAGGTGCAGTGGGTGGTAGGGTTTGGTTCGGATACAACACTGTTCGGGTAGGGGGCTGGGAGTTAGGGTTAGGGGGTTCATAAGGAGTGAGGTAGGCTTAGGGTTGAGGGTAGGGTTGGGATACCGACACTGTTCGGGTCGGGGAAGCCGGGTTGGTGCCCTGTCGGGGGAGGGTACGGGTTAGGCAGGGGGTTGGGATGCAGACCTGTTAGTGGTGGGGGAAAGTGGGGTTGTGGTAGTTGTTGTAATGTCCGATGTTGTATATGCATCCTGCTTCCTGGTACCAACCCCTGGGGGGGGGGCTGGAGCTGTTGTGGGTGTAAGAGCGAGCGGGAGCGGAGAGGGTGCGCCAGGTTTTGTTTTTTAGATGTATCTGAGGAGGAAGCGTTGGAATTCTCCTCTCTTACGGAGTGATTTGATAGTGATTGACACTGCGCTTATTGGAAATCTGTGTTGTGGCCTTGGGAGTTTTTTTTAATGGCCTTTTGCTGTAGGGGGCAGGAGATGCAACAGCAACAGGAGAGCAGACAGGTCACTATCCAGCCTTGAAGACAAATATTTGAGACAGACAACAAAAGCATTGTAAAACATTATTCTTGCTTACTACAGATACCATTTAAATAATTGATTGTTTTTGTTGAATAAAAAAACTCAACTTCATATTCGTCATTATTAAATGACAACAGAGATCAATTAATTCATTTCAGGACACACATTTAGCTTTGGATGACTGTTGCATATTAGATTTATTGAAATGGGCAACAGTTATTGTAGTTGGATCAGAAAAAACTTCATATTACCGTAGTCATTCTCAACCTCAAGATTAGAAGCAGCCAGCAGCTCGTCAACATAAGGACTTGAGGGAAGACTCTGGCTTTCTGTGATGACTCTGTGCTTGAAATCTGAAGACCACCTCGCAAGAAATCTTCCAGATACGTGGTCCCCAAACATCATGGAAAAATCCTGTTCAATCTTTAAACAGAGGAACAATGTCCATATACAGCTTACTAAAATGCACTTTGCATTAGAAGGAGTCAGTTTTCAAATAATTTACAATAGAAATAATAATCTCTACATATTCCTACCAGTCCGGCTGTGTCAAGAAAACGAGGGAACACATCCAACACTGAAGCTGTTGCATCCTGGTTATGAACCAGCTTCTGTCTGTAGTCAAAGGTGACTCTCATCTTCTCTTTAACCACAGATTTGTCCGTTGAGTGTCTCATTATGGAGACAGCCTCCCTGCACTCCTCACCAAGGAGCTGATCACCAGTTAACAGAGATTCTCGTTGGGTTGTCGGACTGTCCTGGAAATCAGGCCTGGAACACTCGCGGAAGCCATCATAGGTGTTGCGTTGTACTGTCTTGAGTCTCCATGCAAGATAGCCAGTATTGGCCTGAGGATCATAGTAGTGTTCCTGCATGCACACACATCAAATATAAAGTAGTAATGATTGCAGATACTAATTCTGATAATGTGGGCATTTTTTGACCTAATTTCAGATGATCTCAAGTCTTTCCTGTAGTGAAAAAAATACATTATACCCATGATGGCTCACTGGTAGATACAGATATAAATGAAAGGCTTTACAAAACACTCACTGGGCAATGTAAGGAAACTACTTCATCTTAGACTATGGCTTTAATCATTTTGTGGGGCATAATATAAAGCATCATTTTATTGATTTGGCATATCAGCAGAGATGTTAGTTTTGGGCCAATGGTGATATTTAATTTTAAAGTCATTATTACCTGATATCAAGGTAGTGCCAATAATATTGTGCATCTCTAGCAGAAACATAGCCTAATAAAGTTCTACAAAAGATTTTTGGAAGACACATTAAAACTTACATATCCATGTTTTGAGTAAGGATCTTGGAGATATGGAAAAAGGGTCACAATTCCAAGTGCATAACTGGCCCTGACATGCATTGGTGGAATCCTCCTTTAGAAACAAATGATTTATTATGTGTCCAGTCATGTTTTCCTTTGCCATTATATTAAAAAAAGATTTCTTACCCATATGTTTCTATCATTTCTGCAACCAGAATGTTGACCATCTGCTTGCGTGTTGCAACTGACAGTGTTTTGGTTTTGTCATACTCTGGCTTAGAGCTCAGCGCAGTTTCAACCCTCTGCAAAGACAACATGATTTTTTTTTAACCCTTAGCTTCATGCTTCAAATTAAATAATTGACTACATTTGGTTATATTTAGTTAAGTTTCACATATTACATTAAACTAATATAAATAAACTAATATTACATTAAACTAATATAAATAGTTTGAGCCTCTTATCTATCACTAATTTTATGATCTAATACATGTGTACCTGGTTTCAAGATTTACCTGTCTTGCTTCATTGTGATCCAGGTCTTTCATGGCCCTCTTCCTGTTCTTTGTGGTTGGGAGGATAATAGTAGAATCTGATGAAATGGAAGAAGCCGGTGATTGTGCTAAGGAGTCTGGCGTCAAAGCTGGTGATGCTGGAGGGTCTGGCAATGATGCTGGAGATGGTGATGGGTCTAGTAATACAGATGAATCTGATTCATCCAAAGTAATAGCAATGTCTAAAAACTGTTCAGAGAAGAAACAATTTAAATTTAAAACAATTTATTGATTGCTGAATGATAATAATAAAAAAAAAAGACAACATAACCTTACCTGTTATTGGATACTGGCGATATCCAACCTTGAAGTTTCTCACCCCTGACTTAACCAGCTCATCGAATGTGTCGGCATCAACTTCAGTCTCTGATGTGTCAGTCAAGCTGAGCACACCTTCAGCCACAAGTTGGGCCTGCAGGCTAAATTTGTCTGTTACTGGGGAAAAAACGTAAAAATCAAATAAAGTTACATTAAGTTTATTATCAGCCATGTCATTTAAACATGTATTGCATAAAATCTTAAAAACAAAAGATACTACAATAATGAAAATATTCTCTAAAATGGCCTATAAGGTTGTTGTTGTTTTTTTGCTTAAAATGTGTAGAGACAAACCTTCTTGAAGAAACTTCTGGAAGTCAAAGTTTTCATCAATTTGTGGAATTTTGATGTATTTCTGGACTCCTCCATATTCCACCTTTGCCAGCATTTTCTATATGAAGTCAGTGAATTAAAAGAGAGGATAGCGTTATGAAGAATTTATCTGACCCACTAAAATGATAAGTCAATGTGAGCCAATATCATGCAGCTTAGCCCATATAATAAAAATATCTTACCACAAGAAATGCCAGGAGACATTAATGCATCTACACATTTTAAAAGACATAAGGCAAAGAAAAAAATGTCAGTTATTGTCATGCCATTGAGGGAACCGACGTGTCTCCCAAGATAAACCATATGACACTTACAACAGCGATATTTCGGTGTGACCCAGTAAAAAGAAATTTCACGGTGTGTTTGTTACTGAGAAAAAGTTACATTATACTTCACGAAGGTATTATTTTCGCAAAAAATAAATAAATAAATAACCAAAAAAAAAAAAAAAAATGTAGAAATGACTTTGGACAAAGGGCTTGCTAGCGTTAGCCACTTTAACACGCTAGCTAGCAACTCCGAAGCATTAGCATAATCGTATCAGGTTTTATATCTGGTCACAAAGTGCAGACTCTCACTCACTCAGACAAAACGTCAAGCCAAACTTATCGTTTACTGCTGTTACTCACTTTTTATGTTACAGTGAGACCAGACATGCATGATAACCTCGAGCTCATTCAGCGTGATGAGTAAAGTTATCATGGTTCACCACTGCAAAATGACCGGGTGCCCGCAGAGTAATATAAAAAAAATACAATATTATCAGATACTATTTCATGTACTTACCGAACAGTGTAACCGTTAAAAATTGAGACGTAGCTCTATCTTCCGCAGACCGATTGACACGCAGTTGAGACAGTTGTTGCTCCAGCAGAGCGGTGTTCGTACGGTGTGGAGGGGAGGGGCGACGTAACACTTGAGGTGTGAAATACAGCATCGGAGTTTAGTGTAAGACGTTCAGAGTTAATATTTAAACATTTACACTTAGCGGTTTGATTTAGTGACACTTCATTTTTACACTTGGTTTTAACAACAACTATTTATTGACTGAGAGTTAATTATAATCGGATTAACTCTATCCAGGGTATAATTAACTCTACTAGTGTATGTCTAGTTTAACACCAAGAATTCAACTCTTCTCAATTTGCTGTGTATCATCAACGAAATAAGGAGCAATATGCTCAATAAAATTTCTCTCCCGATATAAAATATGCTTATATTGTATATATATGATTCAGTTAAATACCAATAAAGGAATTAAATAGATAAAGGAGTTTATTAAATAAATAAATAAATGAATAAAGAAAGAAGGACACACATGATAAAAACAGGAAAAATTTCATGGTTATAAAAAGGTGTGCAATGGTGAGTTGCTTAGGCTTTTCCTAAAGAGGAAAGAGGAAATAAAAAAAAAAAAAAAAAAAAAAAGGGGGGGGGGGGGGATTAAAGGGGGCGCTTCTTAGTGATAAGGAATCCCTCTGCCCACAAACCCCGGGAAAGGGATAAAGGAGGGAACTTCCTCTCTTAGGTCTGGATAAAGGAATGGAAGTAAAGATGTATTAAAATGAAAGAAAATCATTGTCAGACATGCATTAAAAAGGTGTTAAGACCTACACATTACATGCTAATAATAAGTAGATAAATAAATGCATAAATATAAATTATATAACACAGATAAACAAGGGGGGGGGGGGGGGTATAAAGAAATGCACACAAGCACATTATATACAGATGCCGGTAATTAATTAAATTAAAATGATATAATAATCATAAATAGAGTAAAAATTCACGTAGACCATAAGAGACATATGTACAAAAGGGGTGGGGGGGGGGGGGGGGGGGGGGGGGGGGTGGGGGGGGTGGAGGGTTTTCAGGGGCCTAGGATTCCACTCACAGTCTGTACGTGGGAGAAAATCCTGGAGGATGAACAGAACATACATTTCTAGTAAATGTTAAAAATAGATTTAAATAAGAGAAGTGGATCCACACTAATATTTTTCATTCAGGCCGTTTGGTTCTATAGTTTGCAGTCGATGGATCCACTTCCTCTCCGCCGCCCTGCGTTGAGCAGTGGTCCAGTCTCTATTGCTCTCCAGGCCCATACTTTGGAGGTTTTCACGGCCATGGAGTTTAAAATGCTCGTATAGGACAGTTGCTCCATCACCCTTCTTTATGATGTATATGTGCTGTTTTATTCTCAGGTATATCATATTTTTGGTCTCCCCCACATAGAATTTGTGGCAGGCCTTGCATCTAATTGCATACACTGCATTGACAGTTGTCGGTTTGAAGGCCTGCCACGGATTAAAACCTGTCTGCCACTCGGAGCGCTTCCGCAGGGCGCTGTTCTCGGTTCAAGTTGGAGTGAACCAAAATGTCCCTGAGATTTTTGTTACGCCTATAAGCGGAGATCAGACGGCAGCCCCTTAGCGCGTCACAGTCCGCCCTCGCCCCCTGGAAGTTCCTCTTTAGCGAGGTTAAAAGAGTATTGCTGCTCTCAGCATAAGTCATTACCATAGGGACGAGGGTCGGATCTGATGGTCGAGCGGGGTTGGCCTTATCAGATTTGTATTTATTGATGCTGCTGTTGACCTCCACCCTGACGCCCCGGAGGAAGCGCCCCGAGTAGCCCCTTGACCTTAACGCACCAAACAAAGTACAGGTGGCCTCCTCCACATCACCCGGGAAGGTGCAGATCCTGTGGAAGCGTATCAGCTGGGACTTTATCAGGCCCCTGTACGTATGCTTCGGATGGTAGCTTGTTTTATGGAGGAGTGCATGTCTGTCTGTGTCTTTGAAATAAACTTTTGTTGCCAGTGTTTTTGACTGGCCGCCAGATTCAGCAAAGAAGACCCTGGTATCGAGGAACTCAACTGTGAAGGTTTGTAAATTGTATTTGAGTTTAATTTTCGGGTGGTGAGTGTTGAGAATATTGAAGAATTCCAGAAAGTTTTCTTGTGTGTTGTTCCAGAGGCCAAAGATGTTGTCCAGGTACCGGAAATAAAGGAGGGGTTTAATGGGTAAGATTTGGGTGACCGTTTCCTCCCAGTGGGCCAGATAGATGTCAGCATATGTCGGGGAGTATTTCCGGCCCATTGCACACCCGCACAGCTGGAGGTAGTGTTTATTGTTAAATTGAAAGTCATTTCTAGTTAGTGTGATATTGAGTAACTGAAGAATATGGTTGTCTGGTCTGGCTGGGTCAGGATATTTACTGAAGATGTGTTGAATGGCAGCTAGGCCTAATGGGGACTCAGTGTTGGTGTACAATGAGTCAATGTCTATTGTAAAGAGAAGTGTATGGCTGGGTACCTGTAGGTTTTTAATTTTATTGACAAATGCATATGTATCCTTGATGTAGCTGGGGTGAAGTTTGGAGAGTGGATTGAGAAAGGAGTCTATGTATTCTGTAATATTGTATGTTTCTGATCCGCAGTCACTGACAATCGGCCTGCCGACCGGGACCACGTAAGGGACTGTCCACGTCGTAGGAGGCTTATGGATTTTGGGCAGCAGATAGAAGAGGCGGGGCCTGGGCTCATCTGGGCCGTCCAGATATTTCTTTTGTTTGGCATTGATGAATTTGTTCTGGTATAGGGAATCTGTAATATGCCTAACTAATGTCCGTGTCTCTATCTGTAGTGAATGTGTTAGTGGTTTGTAATATGTGGTGTTGTTTAACTGTCTATTTGCTTCTAATATGTAATTGTTCCTATCTTGTAAAACTATTTGGCCCCCTTTGTCTGCTGGTTTGATTACTATGTGTTTGCTATTACCTAACTCGCTGATTATGTGCTGTTGTTCCTGACTAATGTTCTGTCTTGTGTGTGGAAGGGGTCGCCAATGTGTGAGTGCGTGGTTATTTTTATTGATAAGTTGAATAATTTCAGGTGAGAGTGTGTCTGGGTGTGGTTCCCAGTGGGACGGCCCAGTGAACGGAACAGCTTCCCGCCTCTGGCTGCCCTGGAAGAAATCCAATAGTTTCAGCCTCCTATGGAGGACGTGGAGGTCCCCCCTGAGCTCCGGCCGGGAGGGAGGTTTGGGTGTGGGAATGAAAGTGAGACCTTTTTCCAGTACCTCCAGCTGTGCCGGTGTGGGGGAGAAAACGGTACATAGGTTTGTAATATTGGAGCTGTGGGAAGTTGTATTCTGACATTGATTCCCCATTACCAGTTTAACTGTTGTTTCCAGTAGCTGAACAACATCTTGGCCGTGCCCTCTGTCCAGTGTATGAGATCGGTGCCTGTTTTAAAGAGAAGTGGGTTAAGTTCTGGAAGAAAAGTGTATTTAGAGGTTATTGTTTCGTTAAGTTTCGTGATTAGTGTCTGCTTCCGTGCGTCCAGTCTGTTGGAAAAGTTTATTAAGGGTATGTATATGGTTGCGTTTGGAAATGTAGTTTGTCCTGTTTTCACCATCTGTTGTAGTTGTTTCTGTATGGTGAGGAATTCGTGTTCCGAGAGGCAGTTGTTGAGGCCTACTGAAAGAATTACGTGCTGGGGTTGTGGGCATGGAGAGAGTTTTTTCAAAATAGCTGTTATGTGGTGAAAGGTGGCTCCAGGGTAACTGTCAACTTGGATCTGTGGGTCTGTAAAAGGAGGGATTTGTGAGAGATTTGAGTCCCCGATAATCAGGGTCTGCTTCCTAGCTTCCAGCGACCAATCGAGTAACTTTCTGTATGTTCGTGGGTGTCTATATGGTTCCTGCCGACCTGGGGAGCCAGTTGCCACCGCAAGGGCCCTGTTTGAGTTTGGAGTGGATGACTCAGATGTTCGGGGTGAGTTCAGCTTTTTGCTTTTCATTTTCACCGTCATCATCATCGTTTCATGTTCCACTTCAGACATAGATGTTTTTTTACAGGGTCCTACGGCTAGCTCTGGCTCCCTCTGCTGGTGTTGTAATGTGGTGGAGGCTGTGGGTGAGAGAGATGAAATGGTGTTACTGCAGGGTAATGCCACATTGCTGATAGTCTGCTTATGGGCAATCCCTGTTCTAGAGGTGCGTGATGGATGAAGGGAGGAGGAGGGGGGGGCGAGTCACCCGAAAGTCCAGTACGGGGCCCAGTCCTGTTAGGACGAGGGCGTTCTAGTTTTTCAGTTGGGATTGGGTGGAGCTCCACCCTTACTTGCCTTCGTGGGTTGCGTTTAGGTAACTGGATCGGAAGCTGGGTCTCCGTGTCGGGGCCCCCCGCCCTGGTCCCCTCCCCCAACGTACAGGGGCCCGAGTGGGCCTGTTCAGGGTTGGGAATGGTTAAAGGAGGAAGAGAGGAGAAGGAAGGAGTGGGGGAGGAGATGAAGGAAGGAAAGAGGGGGGAGGTAGTGTGGGGAGCTGGGTGAGGAGTGGTAATGTGAGCTGGAGAAGGGGGAGTAAGGTTAGGGTCAGGATGAGTGGGAATGGGATGGGTTCTAGGAAGAGAAGGAGTTGGGGGTGTGGGGTTAAGGTTAGGGAAGAAAAAATGGGGGGAGGTTGTGGAGTTGGGATTAGGGTAAGTGGGGATGGCAGGGGTACTAGGAAGCGAGGGAGTGGTGGAAAGGGGGTCGGAGGGGTGAGTGGGAGAGGAAAAAGGTTAAGGTTCGGAAGAGGGATGGCATGAGGCGTAGGGAGCGGGAGAGAGTGGAAGGTTGAGGTGGGAGGGGATCGAGGAAGGGGAGGAGTAGCCAGTGTGAGAGAGCGGGAGGTAGAGGAGCGAGGGGAGGGGGGGATCACTTGGTTTTTGTAGGGGTGGAAAGTCTTGGGGAGAGAGCCGGGGTGGTGGCGTGACATCCTCCGTCTGAGGACCCCTAGTAAGGAGGTCCCTCAGAGTTTCGATGGAGGACGCTGTGAGTTTCCTCCTGTATCTCGCTCTCCCCCATTGAACTGCTTTATCAAAAGATGACTGGGTGAATGGTGGGATGTTTTCCAGCTCCACAGCGATGACCGTATCATAGTGTTCCCTCAGGATTATCATGTTATTGTGCATCCAGTTGTTGGTGTTATGTTGAACCTTGTCTAGTGTATTATTGTTGGGTGAGGAGGGTTTAATGAATGAAGTAAGTGGACCTTTGGACCTTCTTCATTATGCCCTGTGGGAACGTGTTTTTATTAAGTGTGGTGTTTATTATTTCTGCGTGATGAATTGCCTGTAAAACTTTGAAATACCTCTTGGTGTAAGTGTAGTTCTGTTGATTATGGAGTTGTGGGGATGGAAGCTGGGCCTTATTCCCCGGAGGGAGAGAGGGGCGGCAATGGTTAGTGCCAGCCCTCGTTGACCCCCCGGGAGGAGAAGCCAGTGCAGAAAACCTGTTTCTGAGTGTTATTGTCATGGTTCAATCACTGTGGAGCCGGAGGAAATTCCCAGCTGATATAAGATATTTCCACAGAAAGATGTTATACAAAATGTCTGTCACCTCCCCATTCAGTGGGAGGCCACCTGCAAATGAAAAGAGTTAAAATTTTGCCCGAGCTAGAAAAGGAATAAAAAGGTAAATTTAAAACTCTGTTTTGAAAGAGAGAGCGCAAGGAGAGAGGGATGAGAATAGTTTAAAGGAAAGGGTAAAAAAAATTGTTAAGAAGCAATAAAGGAATACATTAAAAAGTAATAAAATAATATAAAACTAGGGTAAGGTAAAAAAAACACATTTCCCTATGTGGAGAAGGAATAAAAGGTAAAATGTTAGTAGGGTAGTTGGTTAAAACCAGGTAAAAACTCACAGCTTTTAGAGGCCTAGTGGTTTTCAGGCCTTCCGCCTCCCAGCTAGAGTTGGCCTATGTGGCTCCCTCCATGCCGTATTGGTGTTTTGGTTAACAGAAAACAGTACAGTCTTTAAAAAGCAGGGGTTCCAGGTCCTCGGTGAGTTGATCTTCTTGTGTGCGCACACGATGTTAAAATCCCAAGACTCACCATTTGAGGATGGTATGTGTCAAAGTTTCCCTCGCTATGTTGCTGTTTTTTTCTGTTTTGCAGCAAGTTTGTAGAGGAGTCCTTAAAAGCCGGTTATGTAGTCTTTTGAGAGAACACCTGTTAAAACCATTGATTTACCTTTTATAAAAGGCTCCACAATAAAATGTTTTAAAATGAGTTAAAAAGAGGTCCCAACGTTTCGCCAATCGGCTTCCTCAGGGGAATTACCCATCATCAGTTGTCACGTAAATTTAAAATAATTGTTTGGGGTTGGGCCATTCTTGTGAAAGATCTGATTGGCCCAACCTGTCATATGACTTACACGTGATTGGGTAAAAAAATGGGCCCATTAAAAGGGACCCTTGGAATGAATCTGGGTAAAAAAAAAAAAAAAAAAAAAAATGAAATACATAAATTTTGAAGGGAATTAACAATTAAACAAGGAATTAGGAAAGTAAAAATAGAAGTAAGAGAAACAATATGGGGGAAGGGTGATCTTCAGGATTTGAACTCTAGATCTTCAGACTCAAAGACTGATGCTCTATTGAATGAGCTGTCCAGGCTTTGTACCTTTTGGGCTTTTGGGAAGGAAAGTGGTTTGTGTGAAGGGATGAAACATAGATAGAAAAGGAGAGGTGGTTTTCAGGGGACAGTTGGACTCGAACCCTGGATGTTTGGTAATCCAGTCTGTTGTTCTTTGGATTGAGCCATCCAGATTTTCCTTTTTTGTTTTGTTTTTCCCCGAGAGAGAAAAAGTAGTCTTAGAAGGTGAAGGTTTGGAGAGTGAAAAGGGTTTACAGAAGAGTCCCACGGTCGGAGTTAAGAGTTCAACCAGGGGAGAACGGGACTGGAACTCTGGACCTTATGGTTAGGAGTCCGTTGTTCTATCAATTGAGCTATCAAGGTTCTCAAGAAGGGTTAAAATTGCATCTAGTACTCGGGCAAGTGGGAAATTAACGATCAGAATTTGTACTTCGTTCAAAGAGAAAAGTTTAAAAAAATGTTTTATATAAATAAATAAAAAAAATAAACTAAAAAAAATAAAATAATATAAAATAAATAATATATATAATAAAACAAAGGTACTTATTTTATACTCGTTGGTCGAGGTCCCGGGTTCAACCGGGTTACGGAGCAACTGTCTGAGAAGGAGGAGTAAAAAGGCAATCCCACAACACCAAAATGATAAAAAGGATCAAATTAAGAAAAGGTTGAATAGAATTAAATAAGCAAACAAAACGATCAAGGGAAATAAAAGATAAAATAACAATGAATCAAGTAGAATTAATTTAAAAGATACATCATTAAGGGTTGTCGGATCCAAGGCTCTGGCTGGGTTAGGTTTAGAAAATGCAGTGCTCACGATGATACTGCGGGGGGCACGGGCACAGGGGAAGGCAAATATACAATCTATTTGAATCCTTTAATGGAACCAAGACCGGTTTACTAAAATATAAGACAAAAAAAAAAAAAAAATTAAATAAGAAAGATCAAATAGGGGAGGGGGGGGGATATAAGTAAATTAAATAAAAGCTGTGTGGGGTTGTAATAAAACAGAGAACTGGACCATTATTCAGGCAAGGCGCGGGCGTTGTATTTTTGTTAAAAAAATGGGGTTCGTCACTGTCCTCCAGGTTTTCTTATAGGTTATGTATAGTTCCTTGACCCATTCCTTGTCACCTTAGGGGGATAAAGGGATTAATTAAAACTATAGGAAATATAAATTATTATTATTAATATTATTTTCTTTTTTCTTTAATAGTGATTGGTGGGAGAATCATATTTTATGTGCTATAATAGGATCGGGATATGGATAATATAAGCATCACATCACGGTACATAAAATCAATATATATAAGTGCTAAATGCATGCAAACGTGCTTCAATAAATGTATTTTAGTAGGTAAATAGGAAGGAATAAAATATTAAAATCAACCAGGTTAGTATTGGTTAGTATCATCAACGAAATAAGGAGCAATAGGCTCAAAAATTTCTCTCCCGATATAAATATGCATATATTGTATATATATATGATTCCGTAAATACCAATAAAGGAATTAAATAGATAAAGGAGTTTATTAAATAAATAAATAAATAAAGAAAGAAAGAAAGAAAGAAAGAAAGAAAGAAAGAAAGAAAGAAGAACCCTAACCCTAGTTTTAGGGTTAGGGTTAGGGTTAGGCTCCCCCTTGGTCAGAGAGACACAATCCAGGTGTCTACGGAAAGGTCTGGCCGAGGTGAGCGCAAGTCAATTGGAACGGATTTTCCTGGTAGCTCCCCCGCCGAGCTAGGTTTAGAGTTAGGGTTAGGGTTGGGGATCAGGGATATGCTAGAGTGCACTGGCCTGTTGATCCACTGTAGTATATTTTATAGAAACAGGTATATGTTATTTATTTGAATTAGAGAGAGAAAAAAATTTATTTTGGAGATTGGGCCCAGGGGTGCCTCACTGACTGTTGTAGCCAGGCAGAGGTTTGGCGAGAAGGATCTGCTCCTGTTCCCCATCCCGGAGGATCCGGGTTCGAAACCCGGCAAAGGAAGAGAGCCGATCATCAAGGAGCATCGGGAGCGCTAAGGCATAAATACATAAATATATATAAAATAGTTAAAGTTAAGTTAAAATTAAGTTATCTGCCAGGACCAAGAATCATAGGTGCTTGTTTTAAAATTCAATGGTAGCATGCTAGTATATAAAATTTGTTGACACACAGAGATAAAACAATAAATAATAAAACATGTTGTTTTTTTCCCTTTTTCTTTGTGTTATTTATTTGTTTAATTTCAGCAAATTGAATGTGTCCCCCCTGGCCCAGTGGCAAGCCCCGCGCTCCCGAGTCTGAGGGGCACGGGTTCAAAACCCGGACCGCTCAGTCTAAGATAAAAGGACTAAAAATTTCCTTTTTCAGTCAGGCCCCTGGGGGCCTTGGTATCAAGTTTAAAAGTCCAGGGGCCTCATGTACAAAGCTTGCTTACGTACAAAAAAGTGGCGTACGTCCTTTCCCACGCTCACGTTCAAATGTATCAAACGTGAAACAATCGTAGAAATGTGCGTGCCCCACGCCAATTTCATAGCTGTTGTACGCACGTTTCTACAGCTATTGTTCCTTTGGCGACATTTAGAGGTGACGCTGGGAAACTGTTAATAATGTGAAAACAAGTAGTCATCAGAGTGATGTGCACATCAGAGACACACTTATGAACAATTAACACACCCACGTGTTTGCAATTATGTGGGTGAATATAAAAGCATGCGTAATGTGATTAAGATAATGGTATTAACAAAGGCAGCGTTAGCGTTGTTAGGGGACCTTGCAAACGTGAGCGATTTAAGGAACGCAAGGATTTACTTGCAAACCATGATAATTGGCTCATAAGCCGATTTCGGTTACCAAGGCCAGTGTTACTGGAGTTGTGCGCAGAGCTGCGGCCGGCCAGAGAGAGCAACGGGGCCGGAGAGTAGCTCGGGAGTGGTGCTTGGACTAGCGGGGGTTTTCCTGGCAACAGGGGAATTCCACGGGTAGCTGTTTATTCAAGTAGGAAACATTTTGAATTCTCCATGCAATGTTAATCATCATTGTGATGCGCGATCAGCGAACTAACATCGTGGCAAGGTGGGCCTGGTTCAACGCAGACTCATGTCATTAGACTAACAGCAGGTTTGGGAAACAGGCTGGAGGCTGGCACGCGTGCGCGATGGGTTGGCTTCTATTCGGTTAAAATTGTCCCGTATGTAACTGCTGGATACGTACGAAACAATTAAAGACAAATAAAAACTTTATCTTTACTCCCCAGACGTCGTGCACAGTGTAGCCAATGCATATGTGGGGCATGTGGCATTCAAATATCTGTTTTTGGGTTATTTCTCTTTAGTTTTCTCTCTGGGAAATTGAGCTGCAGGAGCTTTCTAACAAGCCCTGATTGTCCTTACCCTGTGTTCAGTATTCTTGTCAGTAAAGCGGGCAAATTGTCAGCCACACGCCACACCTGTCCACAACCCTGTCCCACCAATTCACCCCTGGTGTGTGCGCGGCTCGGATCCACGGCAATTACAGCCATCACACACACGCATTCCGCACTCAACGGTCTTTTTTTGGTCATATTATCCCTGTTGACAGGACCAAAACAGAACTCCACTTCATTCCTAGAATCTCCGAGCTCAGACTCTGTGAATTCAGTGTCTTTCCTTTGTTCATCCGGTTTACTCATCGGACAAGAGGTGAATCTCAAGGTCCAGGGCCTAGTTTAAATAGATTTGTGCATATGTAAAATGGGCGTGGGACAGGGAGGAGTTGCACGTGCGCTCATTCCATTCCACGTGAATGGGATGTACGCAAAAAACGTGCGTGGTACCAGGCAACGCGCACACTTTGCTACATCTGAATATTTTGTGCGTACGACAGTGTTCCCGGGTTCTGCTGGCGTACGGCAAGTTTTTAGTAGGAAATCCACGCAGTATTCTACATGAGGCCCCAGATTTTTTCGTCTCTCTTCCTCGCCGGCTGGTCCAGCGGTCATTGGCCTCCAATGCTGAACATGACAGGTTATTGAGTGGGTGCTGTTGAAATGTGTTGAACCAGGGATGGGTGCTGAGTTTCCTTCCCCTGATGTTATATATGTGTGTTTGAGACGGGGTGTTAATGTGATGTTTAGTTTCACCTATGTTAGTGTTTTTATTACAACATGGTGCAGGTGATTAGTATACTGTGTCCTGGTCTCGGTTATTGGTGCCTAGTGGACAGGAGACATTTTATTGTGGGTTTTTGTGCAGTGTTTTTTCACATATTTTCAGAAAATGCATAGTAGTTGGCCCGGGGTAACTGTCTAGTAATTTGTGGAATTGTGGGGTGGTGGAATCGGTTAATGTTTGAGTCCCAAGCGGCAAGGACTGGTTTTCTGCTGCTTGAAAACCAGTCCTGAGTTTTGCGGTTCGTCTCTGGCTGAGGTGTATGGTGAGGTTTGGAATTTTCTCCTGTAGGAAGGGTGAAAGTGTGCGTTTGGGCGGTGAGGGGAGTGAAATGATGTTTATCACCATCGCGGTGTCATGGTTCCGGGTTAGCAGCAGGCGCTGATCTCCTGGGCTGGGCCCGGCCGAGCGGCATGGCCCCAGAACTGTGGTTTTGGGGAGGGTTGAAGATCGGGTTTGTTCTTGCCATGTTGGCTTTGGTGTATCCCTTTCATCATGTTATTACCCTCCCATTTTGGTTCCGTGGGACACGCCGCAAGGCTCACCAGCCCAGAGTCACGCCTCCTGTGGTGTAGGAGCAGAGGTAGAAAGACTGTCCCGTTATTATGAACTGATACTGGAATTGTGCGTGTGTGTTGTAAGTTGAGACAGAGTGTTAGGTCCAATGTGCTGTTTTGTTTGTTCCCGACGGTTTGTGATGTGGGCCTGGGTTTAAGATTTTTTTATTTATTGCAGTGGTAGGGGGAGGGTTTTTTGGTGAAAATAAAACTGATTGGAGGGGGTGGTGATGCAGGAGGGGTGGTCGGTCCTTGGGGGTGGGGGGATTGGGGAGAGGTCGGGCCTGGGTCCGAGTGGTTGTTTTCCTTTAATGTTGAACTTCTGGGAAGCTGGTGGGGTTGAGGTTTGTGGTTCCGTGGGGGCCTGTTTTAGTTCCTTGGATGAGGGGGGGGGGGGCTGAGGAGGGTGTGGAAATAGGTTTCTTCGTTTGCGGGGGTGGAGGTTCCCGTGTGTTGCCCTCGTAGCTGTAGTGTGGGGGTTGACTATGGGGAATAATAGGTCCAGTGAGAGTTTGGGTCTTGGGGGGGAAAAAGGGGTTTTGAAAAAACGCTCTGTAAATTGGATGTCTGTGTGTGAAGGAGGGGACGTATGGGGGTGTCTGGATGGGTGTTTGTGACTGTTGCTGGGGTGGAAAAGAGGTGTCCTGGTTGTTTGATGCTGCTTATTGTGAGTTTGTTATGTGTTCTGAGTAGTGTAGTGCGTTGGCAAAAGACAACAGTGTCGGTTTTGTGAGGGACTGTAGGCGGGAACTCATCCTATCGAGCGTTCCGGGATGGGGGAGAGAGAGTCGCCCAACCTCAACCTTCTTTGTGGATGGGGTGGTAGTTTGCCAGTGTATGGTAGTGTTTTGTAATGTGTTGCTAGTAGTAGTGCTAGCGTGTGGTATGTTATGATGTGTCAACTGTTTGTAATGTTTCTGTTTGTAGTCTGGTAACTATAATCGTTTCCTGGCCCAACCGGTTGCAATCTGCAGGGCCCGGTCGTTTTAATTCAAATTGTTGAGGTGAGTATGGGTGTGTTTCATACTGTTCCTGGAATATTTTCCATGTTTGTGTGCATCCAGAAGTTGTGTTCTCTTGAACTTTTTTTCCTTGTCTGTTGTCTGAGGTGCGGCCTGGTGTAATGAATGTCAGTGAGTCGGTTCACTTGTCGCCCATCCCAGGCGGGATATGCCTGAGTAATGGCTCGTAATGAGTTGTTTTGTGATGGACTGCTTGTATCAATTTAAAAAAGTAAGTGTTTGCTTGTGTTTCTTGTTTCCTGGTCCGGTGGCTGGTTCACTGTAGAGGGGTGGGTTGCTGGCTATGTCTGAGTAAGTGTTGGCTGTGTAGCTAACAGACATATGGGTTGGGGTAATGGGTGTGGTGTCTATGTGCCAGCTGTGGGCTAGAAGTGTTACCACTCAACGAT